>NC_083475.1:17728182-17990682 GCF_030014155.1 Tachysurus vachellii
GACAACTATTATACTTTCATTCACTCATTTTCTACCGCTTATCTGAACTACCTCGGGTCACGGGGAGCCTGTGCCTATCTCAGGCATCATCGGGCATCAAGGCAGGATACACCCTGGACGGAGTGCCAACCCATCGCAGGGCACACACACACACACACACTCTCATTCACTCACACAATCACACACTACAGACAATTTTCCAGAGATGCCAATCAACCTACCATGCATGTCTTTGGACCGGGGGAGGAAACCGGAGTACCCGGAGGAAACCCCCGAGGCACGGGGAGAACATGCAAACTCCACACCCACAAGGCGGAGGTGGGAATCGAACCCCCAACCCTGGAGCTGTGAGGCGCACGTGCTAACCACTAAGCCACCGTGCCCCCCAATTATTATACTTGGTGGTTTATTTATTGAGGAACATGATCCAATGTTATTTATCTGTGAGTGGCAAAAGTATGCCTTATTATTATTATTTTTTCTGAGAACGAATGTTAGTAAAAGTGTATCATGGCATGAACAAAAAAATTGCTACTCAGAATTCCAAATTCACAACCCAGAATTCGGAAATCCAAACTTGGAACACAGAATCAAGAACTGGTAAAATACTGAAGTCGGAATTTACACATCGGATTCAGAATTTAAAACTTGGAATTTCCAGACTCATAGCTCGGTATATAGAACCAGGAACTCAGACTCTAAAACTCGGAATTCCGAACTCAAGACTGTAGAAATTAGCACTCGGAATTCAGAATTCCAAACTCAGAACCCGGGAACTCGTAATTCAGAACTCAGACTCTAGAACGCAAAACTTTATAAATATTATGAAAAACATGGCAAGCCAAAAGACTATTTTAAAAAAGTTTTGTTGATGGATGGAACCAAAAGAAACATGGTGGTGGCAGTATGACGGTTTGGCATCGCTGATGGATTCCTACCGGATGTCCACAAAGTGAATCTCAAGTCAAGTCAAAGTCCTGACCTCAATCCAATAAACCAGGTATCGACTTGTGTGAAAATCTGATGATGTTTTCAGTCGTATTTATGCAGAAACCTAAAGCGTTCCCCTTGGATAAATAATCACAATTCCATTTGGATCAAATATTTAACATGAATTTACATGTGAATTCTTTCTCTGTAGGGGGGGCACGGTGTCTTAGTGGTTAGCACGTTCGCCTCACACCTCCAGGGTTGGGGGTTCGATTCCCGCCTCCACCTTGTGTGTGTGGAGTTTGCATGTTCTCCCCGTGCCTCGGGGGTTTCCTCCGGGTACTCCGGTTTCCTCCCCCGATCCAAAGACATGCATGGTAGGTTGATTGGCATCTCTGGAAAATTGTCCATAGTGTGTGAGTGAATGAGAGTGTGTGTGCCCTGCGATGGGTTGGAACTATCCTGCCTTGATGCCCAACGACGCCTGAGATAGGCACAGGCTCCCCGTGACCCGAGGTAGTTCGGATAAGCTGTAGAAAATGAATGAATGAATGAATTCTTTCTCTGTACTGATTCAAGAAGAGTTCCACATGAGATCTGATACTGACGTCACTAGATGAGCTCCACGGTGTGATCTGAAACTTCTAACCAAGCTAATCTAGAAGAATAGCTTTCTCACTTCCATATCATTACTAAGCAAGAAATTTAGGATTGTTATGGTTCATTTCCACTGAAATGCAAACTAGATTTAAATCTGCATGACAAATGTAGCAGAATTTCTGTTCCCACCTTTCAGTGTGCGCTAACATCACATCCTGAAGCCTTTTATTCCTCTTATGTAAGATTATACAGCAGGTCTCTTTTTTCACGTGTTAAAGAACGGCCCAATGTTCATTCTGAACTCGTCCCTCGTCCCTGAGTCTGACCTGTATGTGTGGCTTCAACTGTTTCCACGTGATGGAGTGAGAGATGCCTCGTGTCAGATAGTTCAGTGCTTGTTGTAACACACGTGGACTCACAAACTGCTTCTGCCTGTGCTGATCAATCACCTTTAACAAAACCTGGAACACACACAACACACGCGCACACACACACACGTGCACACACATGTATAAATTTGTATGTTCACGTGAATATTTGTATTAGTGTAGAGTTTGATTAAATTCTTATTGTTTCTAAAAATATTATAGAAAATTTCAATAGAATGTTATTGAAATAAAAAGAATAGAAAAAAAGCAAAGCAAAGACACCCACAATATCTAACAGAGATCTAATTAATCACAATTTCACTTTTATATTATTATTATATATATATATATATATATTCCAGCCCTATTTTTTTATACACTCACACCGGCTTTGATGCTTTGATTCTAATGTTAATTAGAAGTTCGTTATAAGTGATTTAATCCCCGTTATTTTCGAGTTTCCATATTATATGTCCTAATTGCCATACAGTGCACTACAGACTACGTACTCTAGCGTTTAGTGTATGAAATTTAGATGGGTCGTATTGTGTCATATGGAACACTGATGTTTTGTAATAGGAAGATGTTTCTTAGTCGATGGCGAATGGCGTCAAAGACTTGTTGCTGAAAACAAAGCTGAAAACAGATCAGACAATGTGAGCTAACATGAGCTAAAAGATTTTTAATTTATAAAGGGACTCGTCCACCGGAGTGCCGTCAGCATTCTTGAAATTTTTTCCCTCATCCAGCGTCAGTACCTGGTAGCCCCGCCCCCTCCCACTATGTAAGGGGATAGCCCCGCCCCTCTTTCCCCACGATGTAAGGAGATAGCCCCGCCCCTCTTATGCTATGTAAGGAGATAGCCCCGCCCCTCTTATGTTATGTAAGGAGATAGCCCCGCCCCTCTTATGCTATGTAAGGAGATAGCCCCGCCCCTCTTATGTTATGTAAGGAGATAGCCCCGCCCCTCTTATGCTATGTAAGGAGATAGCCCCGCCCCTCTTCCAGTGTGTAATGAGTTAGCCCCGCCCATCTTATGTTGTGTAATGACATAGCCCCGCCCCTCTTTCGCTATGTAAGGAGATAGCCCCGCCCCTCTTATGCTATGTAAGGAGATAGCCCCGCCCCTCTTATGCTATGTAAGGAGATAGCCCCGCCCCTCTTATGCTATGTAAGGAGATAGTCCCGCCCCTCTTATGCTATGTAAGGAGATAGCCCCGCCCCTCTTATGCTATGTAAGGAGCATTTTGGCATGCACCAGATTTGTGAGACCAAAGACCAAAGATAAATGAAAGTTAACGTAATGGCATGTTACGGCATCATGTGTTATGACTGTTGCTGGACTGTTGCCCATTCCGAGTGGGTTTATCCAGGTTTGCATGGTCAGTGTCTGTTTTAAAAGAAATGACAGATACAATATTTACCTGTTGAATCCCAGCTGAATATGTCTCTATAAAAAAATCTGCAAACTCGTAGTATTCCTTCGTCACGTTGCCCGGACTCCCGTATCTATGAACGGCACAAACAGAAAAAAACAAAAACAAAACAAAACTGCAGACAGGATTTGAGACGTTATGGATGAGAATATGGTGCATTTAGGTTGTGAGGTCACCTCTCAAACAGCCTGGTGATAATATGCAGAGCCCATTTCTTACACTTCCACCACACTAACTCGGGCCGGTCGTCCTCGTCCACCTCCAGAGTCTCCTACGTATCAGAGGCAGAACTGCAGTGAGGCTCTTCAGAGGCTCTTTACCTCACTGTCCAATGAAAAAGATCCTTTTAGCATGCAATACACACAGAACTTACAGGAGGGACGTCCCGGTCCACAACTGCTCTCAGGATCTCCATCCACTGGGTCATGACTGTGTTACTGAGCAGCTCGAGAGGCAAGGAATACTACACACACACACACACACACACACACACACACACACACACAACATAATCAGCAATTATATTATTATATCACAGTGATTTGCCACAATCACAAATTAAATTTGTTAAAGAAATTCACATTGTACTTTTTTATCCATTTAAAGTGAATCTGTGAAACAAATTAGCTCCTGTATCACTTATATCATAACCCCAGCCTCTCTTTTGCTCTCCGCTGAAGTTAAAATGCCCTTCCCAAAAAAATCAGCTTGTCAAGTTACAGAGAAAATGCAAAGCTACATACAAAATGAAAAGAGCTGACACTGGAGACTCCTTCCATAAATGACAAATACACATCTCCTTACAGAAAATGTCCCTCTCTCTTTAATGACGTTTTCTTAAATCTGCGTATGTGGAGGTTTCGAGAATTCCCCAGCGCTGTGGCATGGGGTAAAGATTAAACTGCTCATGCTAACCTGCACGAGTGCGTGGAATATCTTGAGGATCTGCTTCTGGATGAGGACGGAGAACACGGTGGCGTCAGGCAGCAGCTGAGCGATGAGCTGCTGGATCCGGGGCAGGAAGAGCTGCATAGCAGCCAGCAGGGGCTGCCTCTCCTCCGTCTTCCTAAACCTGTGAACAGCAACTACGTCACACTACTACAACCACAGCACTCTGATACTGTGATCTACCCACACAGAGCTGCTCTTATTACATCTGAATTAATTAAACACAATCCTGTAGTTCACCAAGCTTGGCTGGTCGACAGAACATTCGACTCGGTGTAAAGGGAAAATAAACGACGTGATCACTCACTCGTAGCTTTTGACGAGTTGATAGAGTGCGAGCAGACTCCCGTACCAGCTCCCGCTGTTCTGAGACTGCAGATACAAGTTGATCTTATCGACTATGCCGGTCCAGCGGCCGGGAAAATCGTGCTTTATAATGGTACGCAGGCAGACTGTGAGCTGAGCTCTGTCCATCAAAACACACAGACACACACAAAAAAAATGGAATCAAAGCCCATTTGTCACCAGTGTAAAAGCACAAGAACACACCTGAAATCAAAGGTCTAAGAGTTTGAATTAATACATTAGTACAGAGGCAGTGTGTGGACGAGTGAGTAACGGACCGGATGGACTCCGGACACCGGATGATGGACTCCACCATGTTCTCTCGAATCTGCCCGCGATCATTCTCATGGATGTTGAAGGGGAACACGACCTCGCCCAGAGACGGCTCACGGTCCTGCCAATACTGACTCACCATGTTCTTCAGGTAGATGGCAGCTGTGACACACAAAAAGGTCAGCTTGAATGCTTCTACTATTAACAATCATCATAACTGATTGTTATGATGTCCTTTCTTACTATTAATAATACCAATAATTAAACATATTGCATGTATTAGTATAACATAGAAAATGTTAGTATCATGATCATCATCATCATCATCATAATAATAATAATAATAATAATAATGTACAGTTAGTTATAAGGGTTTGATTTTTAATATGTATTTGGTTACAAAATCATTTGCTCCATCGCACTGAAACGAGCCAAACTTCCCACTACAGCTGTGATCTGTGTCCGTGTCCTCACCTGCCTGCCGGACAGGAAACTCCACCTGCTCAGACACAATGATCTGCAGCAGAGTCGGTGCAAAGTTGATGATCTTGTAGGACTGAGAGAAAAAAAAAATACAGCACAGACATGAGATCAACTGACTGAAAATACTCTTCTACATCAATGCAATGGCATCATTTTCTCTTTAACCAGTAGGACAAATCTAAACAGATCTCAGATGTAATCTCTTAGAAACTATAATATAATAATTTAAGGGGGTGGAGGTGGAATGACACTAATGTTTCTAACATCACTTCATTCTGCACTCTGTAAAGGGCTCTATTTTACTTTTCCCATAGAAAGACTAGATTCATGTATCAACAGCATTCTTTAAGTCATCAGTCACAATTTCAAGTTCATCTCAGATCACTTTAAGAGAGAGTGAGTGAGTGAGTGAAGTGACATACGGCTAAGTATGGTGAGCCATACTCAGAATTCGTTCATTTAACCCATCCAAAGTGCACACACACAGCAGTGCACACACACAGCAGTGCACACACACAGCAGTGCACACACACAGCAGTGCACACACACAGCAGTGAACACACACAGCAGTGAACACACACAGCAGTGAACACACACAGCAGTGAACACACACAGCAGTGAACACACACAGCAGTGAACACACACACGCAGTGAACACACACACGCAGTGAACACACACACGCAGTGAACACACACACACCGTGAACACACACACACCGTGAACACACACACACCGTGAACACACACACACCGTGAACACACACACACCGTGAACACACACACACCGTGAACACACACACACCGTGAACACACACACACCGTGAACACACACACACCGTGAACACACACACACCGTGAACACACACCCGGAGCAGTGGGCAGCCATTTATGCTGTGGTGCCCGGTGCTCAAGGTGCCTTGCTCAAGGGCACCTCAGTCATGGTATTGCCGGCCCGAGACTCAAACCCACAACCTTAGTGTTAGGAGTCAAACTCTCTAACCATTAGGCCATGACTTCCCCTCAAAACCAACACAAGACAGGAGATGTCCTGAAGAAAAGCGCTCAGAAATCAGAGACATCACAACTGCCCTGAGACATTGATTTGTCGACGAGTTCTTTTTATACGTCATATATTTTTTCTTATTTATCATTGTATACTTGGGAAATGCCTTGTTATGTTATGATAAATGATTGGTGCGGCCAAAGCGGTTAAGGCTCTGAGATGTTGATCAGAAGGTCAGGGTTCAAGCCTCAGCACTGCCAAGCTGTTCCTGCTGGGCCCTTGAGCAAGGCCCTTAACCCTCTCTGCTCCATGGGCTCCGTATCACAGCTCACCCTGCACACTGACCCCAACCTCCTCAGCTGCAATATGTAAAGAAATGAATTCCACTGTGCTAAAATGCAGATGTGACGCTAATAAAGGCAAGAAAAAGAGCAACATCTCTTTCCTTTCCTCACAGGATATTTACTTCAGACAGGATCTATTTTACACATCTTCTGTTCTAGTGATCACATTACTCCACCTTTACATGTTAAAGAATAGGGCTAAAGATACAGCTACTGAACTGATACATCACACTTAATCCTGTTCATCTTTACTCTTCTTAACAAAAGTACTGTAAAGGTTTCATGTTTATAATGTCACCCTCTGGTGTCAGTCAGAAGACTTCCTTTGGACTGTTTCCTCTCCCTGAGTTCTTCCTCACTGCTGCTCCACATCCGGGTTTTCTGTAAAAACCGCTTCATAACAATGCAACTATTGTTCAAATTGTTTACTGTGCAGATTTAATTCAATTGGATCCAAGGCCTTCAGCCAAACCTCCTGGCTTTCTAACACACAAGGTAAGACAAAGTGTCACAGCGTTTTGTGCTCTAAATCGTCTCGTATTAGACAAAAGATGTTACAGGGAGTTTGTATTTCTTCTGTTTATTTCTCGATTCTGTCACTTGACAGAGAAATAATGCTAATGCTAGTGCGCTAACTGGTTAAAGTCTGATTAAACAGGGCTTAGATACAATGACTAACTACACAAACATGAAGCACTGATGCACAAAATACAAGCTGAAACTTTTCTTCTCACTCCTTCGTCCCCCAGACCTCCGGATACGTGTTAGTTTAGTCATCAGAACGAACAGGATTCTTTGTTTACATCAGTTACAAAACAAAAACATGCTACTCGTCATAACTGACACCGAATAAAAAGTTCTTTATAAAGCACACACACCTGGTTGAGCTCATTTTCAGCCGCTATTCTAAGGTTAGGGTCTATAGTTCCCTTTAATGCCTGTATAATCCGATTGGGATCCATCGAGACCAGAACTGCACAATAACCGCAACTTTTTTTTTCTTAGCTAGCTAATTTAACTAGCCGAACACATACACTGTAATAGTCGTAATTCAAAATCACCCTATTAGACTTTAAAGTGCACTACATATAATGTAAAAGACATTATTTAATTCGCCATGTAGTACACAGATAAAGGGAACAATACGCAGTTTGGCAGCCAGTCCCTCTTTTACCGGTAAGCTTTGAGCCGTTGTCGCAAAACAACGTGAATGCGGAACGATTTACGGCAGCCAATTAGTGCCATGGAAACATGGCGGCATACATGTTTATATATATATATATATATGTGTGTGTGTGTGTGTGCGAGAATATTAATTTCAATAATATTCAGTTTAATCGTAAAAATGATGGTTGGTGGAAGTGTTTTCGCCCTGGCTGTTTTGGAGAACGATGCTGCTTGTAGAAAAGTATTCATTGGGATTTTACACTTTCATTCAAACTAAGCAAACATCTATTGTTTGTTTGCACGAAAACTGTTTGTTTTATATTATAATAAATTGTTTGTTCATGCTGAATGACTGGTGAGGCAAAGGTGAGGCGAAGTAACAGGCGTTTTTATGCTTTCTGTCCCTCCAGACTTGCCGTAGTGTTGTGACTGAAACCTGTCATGGCGGTGTTCTAGTGGTTGTATTATTATTTATTATGATTATTTTCTGTCTCTATGTTTCTGTCTCATATTGAAACGATTGCTTTAAGCTTTCACGTGTTGACACGTTTATGTTATAAACGTGTGTTTCACGTGACGTGTAGTGTAGGTTAAAGTAGCTAAACCTGTTAGCTTAAGCGGCTAATCTAGAAGGATTTCTATGCAGTTCGATCCTGAATCTTCAGCCATGATGGAGGACGAGTTGCGGCCGGTTCCCAGAGAGAGAGCCGTGCTGGAGAGCTTCTTCACACAGCTCGGGATGTTCTGGTTTGATCGAGCTAAAGACTACGTGGAGAAAGAGAGAGAGCAGATCAGCAGGAGCTCCGCCGTCATTTGGAGCTCTCTGCTTGCGGCTCTGGGGCACCTGGCGGCCGCAGAGAAAGTCTACCACAACATGACCTTCCTCGGGCAGAAGCTAGGTAACAACCTGGGACATGTTTAAAGAGCTTTCACACGTACAGACACGTGATTTCTGCAACACTCTGTACTGTAAAGTCCATAGTAGGAGTTCAAATCCAATCCAGATGTATTTTATTTGTCACATACACATACGTACAGAGTACGACATGCAGTGACATGCAGTGACATGCTTTTTACATCTGTTCGGTGTTCAAACATAAAAGAAAAAAGGAATGCAATTAGGGATAGAAAATAAAACCAAAAGGAGGTAGATAAATAAAGTATAAACTATATAAAATATGAAAATGTGAAAAAATAATGTATATACATGAATGCATATGGTTTTAATGATTGTCCTTAAAGTGTCCATGTGCAGTATGGTGTGTTAGTGACACTGTGCTGTGCAAGTCCCGAGTTACGGTGGCAGTCCCGAGTTACGGTGGCAGTCCCGGGTTACGGTGGCAGTCCCGGGTTACGGTGGCAGTCCCGAGTCATCGTGGCAGTCCCGAGTCACGGTGGCAGTCCCGAGTCACGGTGGCAGTCCCGAGTCACGGTGGCAGTCCCGAGTCACGGTGGCAGTCCCGAGTCACCGTGGCAGTCCCGAGTCATCGTGGCAGTCCCGAGTCATCGTGGCAAAAAGAAGCTTCTCCTCATTCTCTCTTTGTTTTCTTTCAAGGAGCGGAAGCTTTTCCCTGAACGCAACAAAGAAGAGCGTCCATTGTTGGGATTGCTGCTATATATGCAATATAAAACTTGCTATCTTGCCCCTGAAACAAAACATTCAGGATGTCCGAATCTGAATTTTCAGCATTATCAGACACACTGGTTATTACCAAACTTTTCAGTTTTTAATAAACATACATGACAAATCAACACTCAGTGCCTTTAGCATTCAAGATACACTTTTTAACAGCAAAGTGCAAAAGAGGCAAAAATAATCATTTGTCAGCATTTTTTTCTGAACACAACACAAGAGGCAGGTTAAAAGTAACTCAACGCTCCGTAACTATCTCTGCATCACAGAATGGCTGCTTGTTTTTTTTGCCTAGTACACAGACCACTCAGAAAGAGGCTTGTATAGCTCTCTCTTGCTGTGACTATGTCTGTGTTTTGTTTCATGGTGGCGTTTGACATTTCCACTCTTCGCAACTCCAACTGTCTCGTTACAAATCAAACAACAGCTTCGTGCTGGATTTATCAAAGTAGGAAATTCACAAACACATTATGGATGTGTTGAAAGAGGACATGAAGTTAATCGGTGTGAGAGAAGAGGATACCGAGGATAGAGTTAGGTGGAAACCTGTTGGCGACCCCTAACAGGAAAAGCCGATAGTAGAAGAAAAATGTCTACAGTCCGGACTTTGAGACGTGCTGATATAGATCATATGAGAAGAAGAAGAAGCAGTGCAGAAGTATGTGCTCTCTACCTCCGATCACGTGCGCTCTTCTGTCTCCCCTACCATTTGCTGCAGCGAGTTGTTCCATATTTGCATAAAGTTTAGTTTTTCTCAACATTGTCACGTGACTGGACACACTCATGTCGAGTCGCCAACATTCTCAGGAAGTCACGAAGTCTCTGTTGCTTTGTGTGTGAACGTAGCATAACAGTAATAAGCTAAATATCCATTGTTGAAGTTTGTTGCATTGATTACATTACTTTAGATTCCTCACCTGAGCCCTGGAATCCCCACTACCACACACACACAGACACACACACACACACACTGCCTACTTAACAGCAGTTCTCCAGGTTCTGTTTTGGGAACGTTTATGTTTGTTTTGTTCATGTGGCTGATGCTTTTATCCATAACATGTTACAGTTGCTATTGGTTGCGCTCAATTTAACTGCGATGCTAGTGTAGAAAACCCATCTCTGATCAGTAGCCCACAGCCTTAACCTCATCAGGCTTCATAGTACTCAATATTCTCACTGTTTAGTACAGCAGATGGTGCCAGAGAGCCATCGAGCAAATCCGGTCTCTTAGCCAGTAAATTCCTCGTGCAGATTTGACCAGGCTGGTGATGGTTAGTCACATAACAACATGGAGTATGCTGTTGTGTTCGTGTTTCTCAGGTGGTCAGTCCTTCTTCAGCAGGAAGGATTCCATCAGGACCATTTACACATCCCTGCAGAACGAGCTGAAGAAGGTGGTCTCCATGGGCCGCCCGGCTCTGAGCGGCTCCACGCCGTACCTGGAGGAGCTGCTGTCACATTTATCTGAGCAGCTGTGCCACTTCACGCAGGCTCGCATGGAGCTCGCAGACCTCTACGAGAAGATGCACTGCCTCGGGAGCCAGAAAACGGTCAACTCCGAGGAGCTGGTGAGCACGCTGGAGAGCATCCTGCACAAATACAGCTCCAGGTGAGTGTAGAGGTGCAGACGCCTGACGAAGCATGGCACAATATCTGTGGGAACTTGCATGCTCTCTTCTGTTTGTCTCACACACACACACACACACACACACACACACACGTATCCACAAAGAACTGCTTCTTATTCAATACTCATTGGTTTCTAACAATAAATAAAATGTAACACAAATCAAAACCGCTGAAAAACTTTAACCGTTACACACAGACAGGATCACATGAAACTTTAATAAATAAATAAATAAATAAATACATAATGAAGAGAGGAATCAAATCAAATGATTGATTGATTAATAAATAAGTAAAACATTTTTAATTGCTGTCTACATATCAGCTTTAATTTACATTTCATCTTATTTAACGTCTCGTCTTGTGTAGTCCGTCAGTCTGATGTTGTACTGATGACTACTGGAACTTCACCTCCTGTTCATAGAACTGAAAATCTCAGTATTATTTTTGAATAATTTAATTAAAATTGATATTAATATTTGACTCTGTGCCAATCCACTACCCCAATCTCAGCTGAACCGTTTCTAATTCAGTTATTTACCTCAGGTTCTTCCAGGGTGAAAGTAAGAGAATCTTTTGCTTGCTGAATGATTGTTTTATTTGTTTACAGCTTTTATTTCTTTACCTCTTTTGGTTGTATGTTAAGGTTTGTCTTGCTTCTGAATGCTTCTTACTGCTTCTGAATGCTTCTGACTGCTTCTGACTGCTTCTGACTGCTCATGACTGCTCATGACTGCTTCTGACTGCTTCTGAATGCTTCTGACTGCTTCTGACTGCTTCTGACTGCTTCTGACTGCTCATGACTGCTTCTGACTGCTTCTGACTGCTCATGACTGCTTCTGACTGCTTCTGACTGCTCATGACTGCTTCTGACTGCTTCTGACTGCTCATGACTGCTTCTGACTGCTTCTGACTGCTCATGACTGCTTCTGACTGCTTCTGAATGCTTCTGACTGCTCATGACTGCTTCTGACTGCTCATGACTGCTTCTGACTGCTTCTGACTGCTTCTGACTGCTCATGACTGCTTCTGACTGCTTCTGACTGCTCATGACTGCTTCTGACTGCTTCTGACTGCTTCTGACTGCTCATGACTGCTCCTGACTGCTTCTGACTGCTCATGACTGCTTCTGAATGCTTCTGAATGCTTCTGACTGCTTCTGACTGCTTCTGACTGCTTCTGACTGCTTCTGAATGCTTCTGACTGCTTCTGAATGCTTCTGAATGCTTCTGACTGCTTCTGAATGCTTCTGACTGCTTCTGACTGCTCATGACTGCTCATGACTGCTTCTGACTGCTCATGACTGCTTCTGACTGCTTCTGACTGCTTCTGAATGCTTCTGACTGCTTCTGAATGCTTCTGACTGCTTCTGACTGCTCATGAATGCTTCTGACTGCTTCTGACTGCTCATGAATGCTTCTGAATGCTTCTGACTGCTTCTGACTGCTCATGAATGCTTCTGAATGCTTCTGACTGCTCATGACTGCTTCTGACTGCTTCTGACTGCTTCTGAATGCTTCTGACTGCTTCTGACTGCTCATGACTGCTTCTGACTGCTTCTGACTGCTTCTGACTGCTTCTGACTGCTTCTGACTGCTTCTGAATGCTTCTGAATGCTTCTTGCTTCTGCTTTTTTAGAAAGCTGGCTTCATTCTTTCATTAGATAGCTGCTTCATATGAAACACACACTTAAACATTAGCAGCACAGACAGAAATCTGTATATTAAATATTTGTCACTATTCTTATGGAACGTTTCTGAGGTTTAAGCAGTTCCTCCTCTTGGGGATTGTTTCTTTTAGTTTTCTGTTTTAAGTGAATCTAAAAATGAAGATGCTTTTAGCTGCAAATCTAAAGACTGATCTCTCGCTCGCTCTCTCTCTCTCTCTCTCTCTCTCTCTCTCTCTCTCTCTCGCTCTCTCTCTCTCGCTCTCTCGCTCTGTCTCTCTTGCTTTCTCTCTCACACTCTCTGTCTGCCGCTCAGTCTCTCTCCTCCTCTCTCGCTCTCTCTCTCACTGTCTCTCTTGCTTTCTCTCTCACACTCTCTCTGTCTGTCGCTCAGTCTCTCTCCTTCTCTCTCGCTCTCTCTTTCTCACTCTCTCTCCCACTGTCTCTCTTGCTTTCTCTCTCACACTCTCTGTCTGTCTCTGTCTGTCGCTCTGTCTCTGTCTGTATCTCTCTCTCTCTCTCTCTCTCGCTCTCTTGCTCTCGCTCTCTCTGTCTGTCTCTCCTGAGAATGATCTGTAAATCTATAGAACTTAATTATCCGAGGCTTTATGTACTGTGTGTGTGTGTGTGTCAGATGACAAGATCACTGCTCAAGGTGAAGTCTGCCCTCTGTTCAACAGAGAGGGGGGAGGGGGGGATAAAGGGAGAGATGGATGAGTGATGGAGAGTTGGAGAGGAACACTTCCAGGTTGAGAGTCACAGACACAGAGTGAGAGATTAAAACAGTTAAACATTACCTGCTTGTGAATAATCACTAGAGAGAGAAAGTGAGAGAGAAAGTGAGAGAGAAAGTGAGCGAGCGAGCGAGGGAGTGAGCGAGGGAGTGAGCGAGCGAGGGAGGGAGTGAGCGAGGGAGGGAGTGAGCGAGGGAGGGAGGGAGTGAGCGAGGGAGGGAGGGAGTGAGCGAGCGAGGGAGGGAGCGAGCGAGGGAGGGAGTGAGCGAGGGAGGGAGGGAGTGAGCGAGGGAGGGAGGGAGTGAGCGAGGGAGGGAGGGAGTGAGCGAGCGAGGGAGGGAGGGCGTGAGCGAGGGAGGGAGGGAGGGAGTGAGCGAGGGAGGGAGTGAGCGAGCGAGGGAGGGAGGGAGGGAGTGAGCGAGGGAGGGAGGGAGCGAGGGAGCGTGGGAGTGAGGGAGGGAGCGAGGGAGTGAGAGAGGGAGAGAGCGAGGGAGGGAGGGAGGGAGCGAGGGAGGGAGGGAGGGAGTGAGCGAGGGAGGGAGTGAGCGAGCGAGGGAGGGAGGGAGGGAGTGAGCGAGGGAGGGAGTGAGCGAGGGAGGGAGTGAGCGAGGGAGGGAGGGAGGGAGGGAGGGAGGGAGTGAGCGAGGGAGGGAGGGAGTGAGCGAGCTTGAGCGAGCGAGCTTGAGTGAGTGAGATAGATAGTGAGAGCGTGAGAGAGTGAGAGAGTGAGAGAGAGAGAGACATACAAAAGAAAGGGAGAAAATGAGAGCGATGGAGTGGAACAGTTCCAGTATGTGAGCATGTGAGTATGTGAGCAATTGTGTGTGTGTGAGAGAGAGAGAGAGAGAGAGAGAATGAGAGAGATTAGAGAGAGCGAGAGGGAGAAGGGAGAGCGACAGAGACCTTGTTATCTGATGGTATCAGTTAATCAGACAGCGAGTGCTCTCGGACAGGCTCCACGCTCTCTCGGACAGGCTCCACGCTCTCTCGGACAGGCTCCACGCTCTCTCGGACAGGCTCCACGCTCTCTCGGACAGGCTCCACGCTCTCTCGGACAGGCTCCACGCTCTCTCGGACAGGCTCCACGCTCTCTCGGACAGGCTCCACGCTCTCTCGGACAGGCTCCACGCTCTCTCGGACAGGCTCCACGCTCTCAGGCAACTGCTTTAGATGAGCATGACCTTGAAGGATGGAGCGAGCAGATCATCTTACTGACCTGCACATGTTCTGTATACAACTAAAATCTAATCTAACTCTGTTCTCCACTTTATTAACCACAAATGCCTTCATACACACACACACACACACACACACACACACCAAATATCAATTTCATCAAAAATGATTAAGCAACAGTTCTCATCTCATCTCTCATTTTCTACCGCTTATCCGAACTACCTCGGGTCACGGGGAGCCTGTGCCTATCTCAGGCGTCATCGGGCATCAAGGCAGGATACACCCTGGACGGAGTGCCAACCCATCACAGGGCACACACACACACACTCTCATTCACTCACACAATCACACACTACAGACAATTTTCCAGAGATGCCAATCAACCTACCATGCATGTCTTTGGACCGGGGGAGGAAACCAGAGTACCCAGAGGAAACCCCCGAGGCACGGGGAGAACATGCAAACTCCACACACACAAGGTGGAGGTGGGAATCGAACCCCGACCCTGGAGGTGTGAGGAGAACGTGCTAACCACTAAGACACCGTGCCCCCCTAAGCAACAGTTGAGATGTTTTTGTTCATTTGTTCTTGCTCCTATTATTTCCCTAATACTTAGAATGAATATTATTTCCCTAAAAGTCCTCGGTGTCTCAGCATGTTTGATACGAGGGACCCGATCGAGACGCAGCTTATATTTTAAATCGCTTAGAGTCAGACTCTTTGTAGAGTCAGAGAGCAGTGAGCAAGAATGACTTCCTCTAACTTTGTGTTTTACTGCTGTTCTGCCAGTAAGTCACAGAGGTGGTGTTTGCTATCGTCTGTGATCTTAATCATTTTTAATGGTGTGTGTGCTTCATTCTGGCTGATTTTGTTACCCAGTCAGACTCAGATTAAAGACTGAAACCCTTCTCTTCTTTCTGTTCTTGTTTTATTTTAGTTTTTCTCACTTTCCTCTTCACTCTGTCTCTGTTTCGCTGCCTGCTAAGTCGTGTAATTAATGTTCAGTCGGGGGTGAAGAATTCGCACGCTGGCTCTGAATACAGAGGTGATGTAATGAGCTAAAAGCAGCCGTGCCATATTCATGACTCCGGTCTCCAGCACTAATGAGACTGGAGAAGCATACTGGCATAATGTCTTCCACACACACACACACACACACACACACACACACACACACACTCTCTCTCAGAGACACAGTAACATGGACACGTTGTGTTGGGGATCTCGGCTGGTGCTGTGTTGATTTTCATGGTGTTTCGTGTTTGTTCATTAGACGCATTAACAAACAAGCAGCGCTTTCTATCTATCCATTTTGCTCAGCCTGTGTCGGCCATTTTGTTTCTCTTGTTGCAGATTCCACCATCCCATCCTGAGTCGTCTGGAGAGCGGTTTCCAGGTGGAGGTGGACGTTTTGGCGCAGCTGCTTCACTGCCAGGCTCAGATCTCAGAATGGCATTTCCTGCCTTCGCTGCTCAACCTGCACGGTGCTCATGCCAAACTGCAGACGTGGGCTCACGTGTTCGAGCGCCAGCGCGAGACCCGCAAGCACCTGTTCGGCGGCCAATCCCAGAAGGCAGTGCAGCCTCCGCACTTGTATTCCTGGTTGCAGCGCCTGCAAGCGGCGCTTTTGGCCAAGTTCAGCTTTTATTTCCATGAAGCTCTGAGTCGTCAGGCCCCGCCCTCGGAGATGAAGGCGCTGACGGCTCGCACTTCGCCCGATTACTTCGGGAAGATCTCAGCCTTTGTGCGCAAGCATGACGCCACCAATGTTTCTTTGGTGTTTGACAACCGTGGCATGGAGAGCTTCCAGGGTCACGGCTACCACCACCCTCACTCGTACCGAGAGGCTCCCAAAGGCGTGGACCAGTTCCCTGCTGTGGTGTCCGTTCCGGGCGGCGAGCGGCCCTTAAACCACTGGCCCAACGTCATCATGATCATGAGCGACCGTGCCAATGAGCTTAACACACTCGACAAGGTTACGTACTTTTATGATGACAAAGTCCAGAGCACGTACTTCATGACCAGACCCGAACCTCACTTCACGCTCGTGGTGATTTTCGATGGCAAGAAGGCGGAGAAGGACTCGCACATAGTGGGCTTTCTGCATGAGATTTCTGGCTCTCTGAGGAACTCCAAACCCTTCAGCACACTCAAGCCAGGCTCCAAAGGCTGATCCTAAACACGTGACCTGCGTCACATCCAGCGCTCACTCACGTTCCAGATATAAACCTTGGCTTTAAGTTCAGTTAGAACCTCAGTTTGAGTCGTCATGCTGCTGAAACTTTTAATATATAACCTTTTATTTCAATCTTGAGGAAACACCAGAGGTCCAGTAACCAGTTGTGACCAATCAGACCAGAAATGTTTTTTTAAACTTTTTTTTTTTTTTTAGTAATTATTTCACTTTGCTGCTATGAAACCAGTTGCATTTCTTCTTTTAATAATCAATGCGTAACATTTTAACAGCTGATTGTTTGATTTTATAATTTCTTTTGTACTGTAATTATTTAGCAAAATAAAGTTTTGATCATTTAACAGTTTGTAACAATGGATGTAATTGAACAGATTTGTAGTAGGAGATACTTATTTACTTATAACAGTAAAGTGACATCTTCACTGTGTGAACTGGAATGACTGTGCGTGTGTTTAAAAAAAATAAAAATAAAATACAAGTTTGTCAGAATACTTTGGGACTTTTTGCAGGTGAAGTTCTCATCACATTCCTGTAGTTTCACAATAAAAAATTTACTTTAAAGGTAAACTCTAGTCTTTAGAGACTTGGGGTTGGAGGATTGGATTGGGGTAGGAGGGTAGGGGTTGGAGGATTGGATTGGGGTAGGGGTTGGAGGATTGGATTGGGGTAGGAGGGTAGGGGTTGGAGGATTGGATTGGGGTAGGAGGGTAGGGGTTGGAGGATTGGATTGGGGTAGGAGGGTAGGGGTTGGAGGATTGGTTTGGGGTAGGAGGCTAGGGGTTGGAGGATTGGATTGGGGTAGGAGGGTAGGGGTTGGAGGATTGGTTTGGGGTAGGAGGCTAGGGGTTGGAGGATTGGATTGGGGTAGGAGGGTAGGGGTTGGAGGATTGGATTGGGGTAGGAGGGTAGGGGTTGGAGGATTGGTTTGGGGTAGGAGGCTAGGGGTTGGAGGATTGGATTGGGGTAGGAGGGTAGGGGTTGGAGGATTGGTTTGGGGTAGGAGGCTAGGGGTTGGAGGATTGGATTGGGGTAGGAGGCTAGGGGTTGGAGGATTGGATTGGGGTAGGAGGGTAGGGGTTGGAGGATTGGTTTGGGGTAGGAGGGTAGGGGTTGGAGGATTGGTTTGGGGTAGGAGGGTAGGGGTTGGAGGATTGGATTGGGGTAGGAGGGTAGGGGTTGGAGGATTGGTTTGGGGTAGGAGGCTAGGGGTTGGAGGATTGGATTGGGGTAGGAGGGTAGGGGTTGGAGGATTGGTTTGGGGTAGGAGGCTAGGGGTTGGAGGATTGGATTGGGGTAGGAGGCTAGGGGTTGGAGGATTGGATTGGGGTAGGAGGCTAGGGGTTGGAGGATTGGATTGGGGTAGGAGGGTAGGGGTTGGAGGATTGGTTTGGGGTAGGAGGCTAGGGGTTGGAGGATTGGATTGGGGTAGGAGGCTAGGGGTTGGAGGATTGGATTGGGGTAGGAGGCTAGGGGTTGGAGGATTGGATTGGGGTAGGAGGGTAGGGGTTGGAGGTGAATTATCCAGACAACCAACATCCAACCAATCAGCACAAAGAAGAGTTTTCAATTCCATTTGATTTCATAATGTTATACAAACACAAAAACCTTCAATGGTTTTCAAATTTCAAAATGTCCTGCTCATTTCTGCCAAATTACTGACTGCACCTTAATGTGAGTTATTCAGTGTTGAGTAATCATCTGTTTATAAATATGTACATACTGTAAAATGCTGCAGTTGTTTGTTTTGTTGTTAATGTGAGTAAAATTTTACATTCTTTCACCTCATCTGTGTGAATCAACACTCGAGCTGTAAATAAACTGGAGTGATAAAGCATCATGTCGTTAATTTCTATTTAGTCCCTAAGATCGAGCGCAAAATTCTATTTATTTATTTATTTCTTTTTCGAAATCCCTGCAGATTTGAGACGTGGCCTGTGACGACATCAGAGCACACATTAAACAAAGTGTACTGAATGTGGACACGTTTAAACAGTGATTCGTGTACAGTTTTGCCCTGTTATGTCCTCGCGTAAGATTTGGACACAACTCATATGTTTACAGTATTCTTTTTCAAAGAACTTAAAGCATGTATGCATGTGCACAGAGCCGATCCTGACCTCCCTGGGGCCCTAAGCATAATTCTGCTAAGGGGCCCTCCTACCTGACCCGTGAGCCATTTAAACCATTTGCCACACATTCACACTTGCACTAGCATCACTGTACAGCTAATTTAGCTAGTCAGATAGAGACTAGAGACAGAATAAACTTAAATTTACTGTTATTTGCTCTTGCTGACATCAAACTTGAAGAGAACACAAGTTTACCTGATTGCTGTTGTCACATTTCACTCTCATTTTGTTTCTTTTTTCTCTTTTCATGGCCAGATGGATAGCTCCGCTTCGTATTGTCATCTACACAGTAAACATTAACACGCGCTGTAAAGCGAGGCAGGGGGAGGCGGGGCCTTACGTAATGTGCGGGGCCCTACGCAACCTGCGTAAAGAGCGTTTATTTACATAAAAAAAAAAGATACCAAACACTAGAGTGATGCATATGAACTTACTTTATTTCAAAGACATTCAGTTTTTGACAGCTTGTTAAAATGCACTGCAACATGATATAATGCTACATGCCAAATACAGTCCTATACATGAAAGTGCAACGTCACAATGGGTTAAATGTACATACTTAATTTTCATTCAAAAGTGGTTACATGTTTGGAAAGAGCTCTATTCTTAAAATTTCATTCTTGGAACGACGCTTCAGAGAAAGACAGGCACACGACACATCTGTAAGCAGAACAGGCTCCTCCTCTGTACACACATCCTGAAAGGCACTTTCGCGTGAACCCACGGCGTGCATGTGTGTGGGTGTGAGGGGAAAAAAAAGTGTGTGTCTGTACACACGCACGCCGTCACGCGAGAGAGCACCAGTAGAAACGAGGTTTAAAAAAAAAAATCGTCACCCACTTAACGAATCAATAAATTAGTAGAAAATATTGCAGGTAGAAAAGAAAAAAATACATCAAGAAACAATCAGGAAAAAAGTGAGAATTATTAGAATCATTATTTGTGCATAAAAAAGTGAAAACATGGCTGTTTGGTAGTCACATGACCTCTCTTGATTCAACTCCTCATCTATACATTTGGATCAGCCCACAAACACACACACACACTTCACCAGTCATACAAGTACACTAACAGGAGAGCCTGTTACACATGAAATATTTAAAGTGCACACACACACACACACACACACACACACACACACACTGGAAGTACAGGCTAAAAATCAGAATGGCAATCACTACACTCTTAGGAAAAAAGTTTAAGCCTAGAACCCGTGAGATTTTGTCCGAATACCAAACCCTTCGTCCCCTTTTAAGAACCCTTGTTTTTTTCTAAGAGTGTTTAGTCTGCGTCTAACGCCAGCAGTGCCAGAATGAAAGTGTTACCACGGCAACCAAAGAGAGGGCGTGGCCTGACATGCTCAGTCACACCATGCCAGATTCATCACTTCAACGCTTTCCTCATCCTTCCCTTCGCCAGTCACACACAATTCCACAACAGGCTCTTATTAAAGCTCATTAAAGACACGACACGAGTGCCCTCAGAACGGCCGGGCTCCGCCCCTCCTGCTGCGGCGTCCAATCGGGTTGCGCTTCCACGGTGAATAGGAAGGTTTTTGTGGTGATCAAGGCTTCATGTGGTATCAGAGTGAATAAAAATAAATAAATAACGTGGAACATTCAGTTAAAGGAGCAATAAGCAACACTTCGGTTTCTGTTTGTTTTGTTGGATTCCTGGCCCTCTGATTGACACGACAATATTCACACCGACCCCAGGGTCATCGACATAAAACATTGACACATGGAATATCATAATATATTACATTTAGTAGAATAATATATTTCAACAGAACATTTTGCTTACTGCCCCTTTAATACATTCAGACCTTTTTTTTTTTTTACATCACCGGACCCTCTTTTTGAGGCTAGGTGCTACATTCACCATCAACACCCTATATGTGATATATCCCTTTTTCCCATGATGCACCTGTTTTATGTCCTTCAACTCAAATAAATAACAAACAAAGAAAGCAGCATAAAACTGTAAAGATGCCCCCTTTTTTGGCAGGAATGACCTTTCATAAGGCATGGCAAATTAAAGCACTTATAATGTACTGCATCGAAAAAAAAAGCATGACACTTTCCGAAGCCAGACTCCCAAAGCCTCTCTCTCTCTTTCTCTTTCTCTCTCTCTCTCTCTCTCTCTCTCTCTCTCTCTCTCTGCCATCTCTGAATGTGTTCCTTATAAAAGTATCTACGCACACAGACACAGGTAAAGTCCTAGTCATATTATTATGTTTTTAGAGAATATGCACGCACACACACCACCCTGACGACACGGTAAATGATTATAATATCGTAGACTAACTCTACTTGACTCTTCTTGTGTGGAAGCTATTCAGTATTAACACAATCACCCTGTCTGACCCTCCATAAGCGTATGTAAGTCATTCCTTAGGCTTATTGCCGACCCTGTTTTTCCTCAGGTTGGACACGTTGCAGGCTCACATGGTGCCCGATTTGTCGTTGGGGAAGCTTTGGGGTGGAGTCGGGGGCTGTTGAGGAGGCTGAGCGTTAGTTTTTGGCAGGATGGCAGGTTTGGGGCGTAGGGCTGGGGGGCGGAGCGTCACGCCCAAGCGTGGAGAGGGGAGTGGCTCGGGGCATCGGCGGGACGCGGGGCCAGGTAGAGGTGGCAGGGGGCTGTGGGGACTCAGCGGGCTCGGTGAATCGGACGGGCTGGACAGGGTGGAGGGGGTTGAACCTGACGGGAGGGAGGGGCTGCTCTTCATCTGCTCCAGCGTGTCGAGCACCAGGTCCGGTTTCCCGCTCTGCCGCTCCAGCTCACGCAGCTCATTCAGGGCCAGGCTCATGGTTTCCTCAATGTCCTGCACATTCACACCAAGGATTAAAAGTCAATGTAAAAGTATTGGCACCCTCCATAGATAAAACAAATGTCTATTTCTCCACATGTTCAAATACTTTACTAATACTTATGAACCAGTAGTTGCTCGAGTGTTTATACGGAACCGTCAGCGCTTTTACGGTTTCGGATCACGTCGAGATTCACAGCGATGGTGAATTTTGAAATCTGATTGGTCAGAAAAATGATTAAATAAATCAAAATGAAATTAAACAGCTAATTAATTTTTTATCATTTAATCATAGGTTCATTATAATGGCAAATTAATTAATGTATGATATTAATCATAATATAAATATAAAAGGGTTATATTATTAATCTTTATATGAATGTGTTCTAATCCGTTTCTATAGTAACCATGTAGTTACAGTGAACACAATCAGATTAAAACAAACAGGAAACAAAGAGAAACTGGTGAAATGGTGAAAAGGTTTATTTTACTAAACTACTTAATTCTACTGAATACAACAGACGTTATTAGTGCAGTTTTATTTGTTTGTTTGTTTGTTTGTTTATTTATTTAAGCACAATTCGAATTTGTTTTAAGAAAAAATTAAAAGAATTTCTAAGGACAAAAACGCCACAAGCATGTTTTTTTGTTAGAGATAAACAGATAAAGAGACAAAGCTAGAACAGAAAGGAATAAAACCGTTTGTTAATGTTAATTAATGATGATAAATCGCTAGAATTTGCATGTTTAATTCATGACTTTTTTGAAAGATCATTTCGAATTCATCAAACATCTTAAGAGGATGAAAAGCTTGCTGTGGATATTAGAGCTGGCAAATTGTGTATAAAAATTTAATGTGAACTTTAATTGAATTAAAAAAACGCAAGGTTACAGGACGTGTTCGTGTCTCACGATCCAGACGAGCTGAAATGTAATATTTATAATAAATATAATACTTATATTTTACTGTAAGGAAAAAAGGAAAACATTAAAAAAAAAATACATTTCAATAGTTTTGATTTCTTTTGTTGTTTAGATGGTCAGATTCTGTCATTTTTGATGGAAGCCTCTCTGACTGAACTCATTTTCAGGTTTGAACTAGAATTGTGAAATGAACTTTTTATACGAAAGAATATCGCACTGATTATTTCACACTGATCTTACTGTTCTGCCACCAATCCATATTCATATCGACTTCTTTTATTCCTTATAAAATAGTACTGTGACTATTTGTGTTCTTTTTCATATATTATATTCTATTGTTTTTATTCTGGTTTCTATGACATCATGTTCTGATTGTATGTGAAATAAAATGTGAATTTGCTCAGGGTTACTGACCTGTGCCATGGTGTGTGTGTTGTGTGTGCGTGTGCGCTGCTCAGGGACACTGCAGTGTAGTGAGGACGGGGACTGGCGGATGGGTGGACTCTCCCTGTCCCTGTCCCTGCGCAGAGACTCGTGACGGCTGATGCTGGAGCTCAGAGTGCCGTTGCTGGTGGTGTTGGTGGAGTTGTTGTTGTTGTTGTGTCCTGCACGACGCCGTGTCGTTTCGGGGCTGTCCTGATGTCCGCCGTGTCCACGCAGCAGCTCCCGTGGGCTAAAGTGTCCCGTCACTGTCACCGTCACCGGTGGCGAGCTGCGCTCCAGACCGTTACCATGGCAATGACCTGGGGCCCGGCGCAGGAGAGCCTCCGTCCTCTTCCTGTGACTGGATGTGGAGATGATGATGAATCGGTTAATAGAGAATTAGGGATTAATTTGTTCTCCGGAGGTCAGTAATTGGGTTTTGTGGGAAGGTTTAACTGTCGATGTGTCTAATAGTGTGAAACGTGTGTGAGTCAGGCCTCAGTTCTAGTCGAGTGGAATGGAATTTCCTACGTACGAGACCTCATATTCCTCACAGCTGCACTCAGATGATGTAGAAAAAGGAAAAACACTTTTTTCCATCTTTGAGGGTGAATAAGCATCTGTGTCTGTGACTGACGAGAATGTAATGTGTTCTCTAACATTTCTGTTAATTGGGAAATGAGTAAGCGTGTGTGTGTGTGCGTGTATGTGTGCGTGCGTGCGTGTGTGTGTGTGCGTGCGTGCGTGTGTACTCACCGGCTGATGAAGGTTTCTGGCAGTCTGGGTTCAGTCGGGGAGGTCAGGGATCTCCTGGAGTTTACTTCATCTGTGGGAGTGCTGCTGTGTTCACTGTCTGCTTTCTGACTCAGAGTGTCTGACATGGCCTCCTCACTGAAACCACAACAATCTCATCCATTCTTTCTTTCAATTTCATTTATCTGATTAGAGCCTTTAACAATGGACATTGTCTGAAAGCAGCTTTTTATAAATATATAAATTCAGGATATGAATCATGAAGGTATAAATGTATCTCTAACAGTTAAGACAGAGGTGACAGTGAGAACAAATGAAAAGCAGATAAAGTAAGAATGAATAAAATCAGAGACACCGCAGCAATAACACAACAGGGTTACTGTAGATCAACACAAAACTACAGCTGTGTGAAAGCATATTCTCACTCACTCTCTATTTCACTCACTTTTTCACTCACTCACTCACTCACTCACATTCTCTTATTCACTCACACTTTTTCACTCACTCACTTACTCGCTCTTTCACTCACTCACTCACATTCTCTTATTCACTCACACACTTTTTCACTCACTCACTCACTCACTACTTCACTCAGTCACACTCACTCACTCATTCATCTCACTCATTCAACTTCACTCACTCACTCACATCCTACTTCACTCACTCACTCACATCCTACTTCACTCACTCACTCGCTACTTCACTCAGTCACATTCACTCACTCACTCACTCACTCACTCACTCACTCACTCAGTCTCACTCACTCACTCACTCAAATCCTACTTCACTTAGCCACATTCACTCACTCACTCACTCAGTCTCTCTCACTCACTCACATCCTACTTCACTCACTCACACGCTACTTCACTCACTCACACTCTCTCACTCATTCATCTTCTTCTGTCTCTCTCCTTCTGGTGTCTCTCCCGCGTTCTCTTTTTCTCCCTCCCTCTGGTGTATCTCTCTCAGTATCTCTCCCCCTCTTTCTCTCCATCCAGTGTCTCTAACTCTCTCCCTCTCTCTCTTTCCCTCACTTACTCTCCTTCTCTCCCTCAATCCCTCCCTCATTCTTTTCCTCTCACTCATATTTATAAATGCACAAATTAATACTCATGATGAAATATTATTTAGGGAAATAAGATGAGTAATGAAAAAAAAAACATGCTAGACATTAGACTTAGACATTAGTACCCTGCTGTGTATGTTGTGTAATCCCTTGGTAATGTGTGTGTGTGTGTGTGTGTTCAGCTCTGCACTCACTCCTGCAGTGTGATATACTGGTGTGGTATGAGTCCGTCAGTGCCGTTACACCGTCCCTCCCACCAGTCTTCAGAAGCTCTCTGGAAGAGCAGCAGAGTCGCTCCCTTCTTAAAGGAGAGCTCACGACCCGAGCGACCGACGTAGTCAAACTTCGCTATGGCCTCCACCGGCTCCCCCTCTGTGAGATGTGCAGAAAAAATAATCGACAGAATCAGATCAATTATTAGGGGAAAAAAGGAAGCGAGAAAATAAATGAAAGAATATTCGCATGTCCAGTCTAATGTGTATAGACATTGGACGTGTGTCTGATGCTGGAAGCTTAAATCACTACATCGTAAAAAAAAAGATTTACCTTCTTCACTGGTCTGAGTTTCTGTGCCACCATCTTGTTCTCCTTCTTCAAACACTCCAGGTTCACTGTATGGACTCTCACTAGAAAAGAAAGAAAAAACGACCCGAAAAAAGCTTTCAGAAGACAAAACAAGCTTGTTTAAATGTTTACTTTTTATAACGTTTCTTACACACTGTTAACATGTAGCATTGTAGCAGTAACTTCAGTTGTTTATCAGGAATGGAATTTTCTCTCAGGAGAAACCAAACAAAAGCAGTTCAACACAAACCTCGTTTTTTTCCCCCTTCGCCTCAAATTGTTGTCTTGTGACATCAAATAATGAATTAGTAAAACTCTGTTTTACTGCAATATGATACAAAACACTTAATTCAAATATGTTCCCTTTTCTGAACAGATGATTAGCTCGCTAATTTACCACAGTGAGCTAATGCAAGTCAACTAATGAATATTCATAGAAATGGGCTCTGATTATGAATATTCATGTCTAGTGGGAGGGGGAAACCTAGAGGAACGATTCTCAGTCAGAAAACATGCCAGATGTGTTTTAGAAGAATTTATCATATATTTTAAATAAATTTTAATAAATGTGAACACATACTAGAGGCAAAATTCAAAGATTAAGAAGATGATCAGAAACTCATTAAAATCTTCAAACAAATGACACGTGGAATTCAGCTGGTTTTTTTTATGTGTAAAATGTAAATGTTTAAGACAAGTTGTTTTGTTTTGTTTTTCTGTACAATGTGAAGTAAAAACCTCACAATTTTCCCTCAAACAATTTATGTAAAGCTCTACGGCTCAGGATTTAAAGTTTTTATTTTTATAACTTTTCTTCGCTACCTTTTTGTTGTTTTATATGTTCACTCATGTTCACCCTGTTCACTCACCATTCTCTCCTCTTCTCACCCCATTTTCTCTCCTTTTTCACTTCACATTTTCTCTCCTCTTCTCACACCATTTTCTCTCCTTTTTCACTTCACATTTTCTCTCACATTTCTCTCCACATTTTCTCTCGTTCTTCACTTCACATTTTCTCTCACATTTCTCTCCACATTTTCTCTCGTTCTTCACTTCACATTTTCTCTCACATTTATCTCCTCATTTTCTCTCGTTCTTCACTTCACATTTTCTCTCACATTTCTCACCCCATTCTCTCTCCTTTTTCACTTCACATTTTCTCTCGCATTTCTCTCCAGATTTTCTGTCCTTTTTCATTTCCCATTTCTCTCGCATTTCTCTATACATTTTCTCTCGTTCTTCACTTCACATTTTCTCTCACATTTCTCTCCACATTTTCTCTCCTTTCTCATTTCCCATTTTCTCTCGCATTTCTCTCTACATTTTCTCTCCTTTTTTCTCATAATTCTCTCCACATTTTTATTCATTTTCATTTCCCATTTTCTCTAGCATTTCTCTATACATTTTCTCTCCTTTTTCACTTCACATTTTCTCTCACATTTCTCTCCACATTTTCTCTCGTTCTTCACTTCACATTTTCTCTCACATTTCTCTCTACATTTTCTCTCCTTATTTCTCACATTTTCTCTCATAATTCTCTCCACATTTTCTCTCGTTCTTCACTTCACATTTTCTCTCACATTTCTCTCTACATTTTCTCTCCTTATTTCTCACATTTTCTCTCATAATTCTCTCCAGATTTTCTCTCCTTTTTCATTTCCCATTTTCTCTCACATTTCTCTCTACATTTTCTCTCCTTTTTGCACCCATTTTCTCTCACAATTCTCTCCATATTTCTATTCATTTTGCTTACCCCATTTCTCTCCTTTTTCACTTCACATTTTCTTTCCACATTTTCCCCCATTTCTCTCCCCCTTTCACTCCTCTTTCACTCCTCTTTCACTCCTCTTTCACTCCTCTTTCACTCCTCTTTCACTCCTCTTTCACTCCTCTTTCACTCCACATTTCTCTTTACTTTTCTCTCCCTTAAAGGCAGGTGCTTGTGTACAAAGCTGGTGGTCTCGATGCTACTGAAAAATCTCGTCTTTGGTGTTTTTCCTTGAGCAAATCTACCACTGTTAGATGTGTAACTTTACCTGTAGAAATTTTGCATGTTATTTACTTTCAGTTTCCATTGTATGCACTCTACATCTGTATTCTAATCAATTTTAGGCACATTATGTTTCTCTGTACTGCTATATTTTTATTTTTAGTCTACTATATTTTTATTAAACCTTTTCACTCCATCATGTGTGTAATTGGTTTGTGACAAATACAGACGTTTGAACCTTGAACCATGTAAATAGGGGTTTAACGATGATTTCCTGCATTCTCACCAGTACTCTGTGGTGCTCATACACTTCTCGTAGACGGGTCCCTCCAACTCTTTGGTGTCAGGGAAGATGACCTCGTGGTGGATGATGATGGTCTTGATGATCTCGTTGACGTGCGCCTGGCAGGAGACCTGGTCTAGCAGATCTGGAGTGGGCATCAGTGTCGGCCCGAAGCAGATGGCCAGGTTCCCAGGGTCCATCATGTTCTCGTCGCTGTACTGTGAGAGACTGAAGGACAAAAAGAGAAAGAGCTTACTGACCCATCTCATCAGGGAAAAAACTAAAAAAATGTGAGGATGTAACAGGGAGAGAGAGAGAGAGAGAGAGAGAGAGAGAGAGAGAGAGAGAGAGATGGGAAGTCTGTAATTAAGTGGAACTCTGCTTATGAATGTTTCATGTGATTCTGAAGACTGGGAAAGTCTTATTAAAAAGCACAGTGTCATTAGTTTGGCTTATTACTGACTTCATTTCTCCAGACTCGCTGTTTCCAGAGCAGCACATCACACCTTCTCTTTTCACCTCTATCCATCCTTTCACACACATCCCCACTCTCTCTCTCCTTTTTTTCTCTCTCTCTACCACCTCTTTCTCACAGTGCTCCTCCCTCTTCTTTTTCTAAACCCCCTTTCTATCTTTCTCTCTCACATATGCCTTTCTCTCTCCTTTTCTTCTCTCTCTCTGTCTGTCTCTGTCTCTCTCCCCTTCTTTCCTCCACCTTATTTCTCTGTCTTCCCTTTTCTGTCTTTCTCTCTGCTTTCTCTCTTTTTCCTCTTTTCTGACCCTCTTCTTTCTCTCTCCCTTTCTCTTACTCTCTCCAGTTTTCTGCCTCCCCTTTCTTTCTCTCTCCCCCTTTTCTGTCTTTTTCTCTCCCCTTTTCTCACTCCCTCTCTCTCTCGCTCTCTGTCCTCTTTTCTGCCTCCCCTTTCTCTCTCTTATCCCACTCACTCCTCTTCTTGCTCTCTCTCTCTCTCACTCCTCTTATTTCTCTCTCACTCCTCTTCTCTTTCTCGGCACAGCGCAGGGAGTGAATTCAATTTCCGGTGTGAACGCTGGCACTTAGTTTAGCTCCATCTCTCCACCCAGGAGACGTTTTTCTCCAGCAACCATGACGAAATTGACGATGACGAGTCCTGTTAGCATGTATATGTATTTTTGGAAGTATATATAAAAAGGTGTGTGTGTGTGTGTGTGTGTGTGTGTGTGTGTGTGTTGGTGTACCCACTGATTAAGGAATGCGAAGAGGTATCTCATGATCACGAGTGTGGGGCGTGGTGATGACATCAGGAGTTTTCTGATCAACAGCGCTCGCTCGTACAGACTCTCTGTGCCTGGAGATTATATTTAAACACACACACACACACACACACATACACACAGACAAGTGGAAATCTAGTGGAACATGTTGAGAACTAAAGGTTCTTTAACTATCCAAAGAACTGGAGTGAATTATCCAACACAAACACACAACCACACAGAGAGGAGATGTACGCACGGACGCAGGCGATGAGGTCATTGAACTTTTCCTTGGGGAAGAGCGAGTTGTCCAGATTGCGGAAGTACATCTTCAACACGCCGGCCACTGAATTGATGTCGTGGTTGTTCTCCTCATCAGTCAGCGGGTCGTTTCCTAAAAAAAACAGCCGTTGAGACGGGAATTTGCAATTACACGTGTCGGAGACTCAGACTCGGGCGCTGTTGAAAAGCAGCTCGGCATGTTAGAGGAAATAGTGTGCAGTGCGGTCAGAGCGAACTTCCTCTGAACAATTCCACAAAAGCTTAACAGATGCTGTGTGTGCATGCCTTCTGCTCTGGCTTCATCAAACTGAGCCTGAAAACAGAGTGCTCTGTCAGCATGCATCTGGGAGTGTGTGTAGGAGTGTGTGTGGCAGCATGTGAGCGTGTGTGTGTGTGTGTGTGTGTGTGTGAGTGGACGAATCATGGGAAGTCACCAAACCTCTCTCAAATGAATTCTTGATGTCGTTGACCTCCACCTGAGACCCAGAGACTCTGAAAATACCCTGGTGCTGCAAACCTACAGGGGTAATCACAAGGACACACAGAGCTCTGAGTATGTGTGTGTGTGTGTGTGTGTGTGTGTGTGTGTATGTGTACCACATCAGCTGTGTGTAACTAATTCCTAAGCACAGCTCACCGTAGAGGTTAATGTAGCGGATGCAGCTCTCTACAATCAGTGGAATGGCCTTGGCAGAATCCTGAGCACAAACAAAACATCCAACATTGACAGAAGGTCAGAAGTGAAGAAAAAGAAACACACAACACTCAGATACGGACGTGAGCAGAGACGCTACCTGCTGCCTGCTGTGGGAGTTCCGACGACGGCTACCAGAGTGAGAGAAAGAAACAAATCAGCACACACACACAAACACACACACAAACACGCACAAACAAGAAAATCGGAACAACAGCAATTTTAATGATAAGACACTGCAAGTACAAACAGTTTTCTGATTTTTGGATAAGTTTTGTCTATAATTAGTTTTTTTTGTGCAAGAATAGTGTAAGAATCTGGACATAAAAAGTTCAAACACAACAGAAAAGTGTCTATTTCACAGTTTTTCTACGCTCGTATTCTATGCTCAATTTTGTAACAACACACACGATATACTAATATATATATATATATATATATATATATATATATATATATATATATATATATATATATATATATATACACACACACACACACACACACACACACACATATATACACACACACACACACACCCACCTACCTAACAGGATTTTTTTTTTCTGAATGTGTGAAAATCATCAAATGATGTTCATAAGCGAACAAAACTCTACTAAATACAATTCCAGAAACTACATAAAATAAAATATAAAATATAAAAAACACAACCAATAATTTTACAAATGTCCACATTAAATTCGACTAGATTCATTAGATAAAGACAGATAAATATTCACCAGATAAATACATATTAAAAAAAACCAAAAACATTTGATTAACTGTGACGTCTTCTGTTTTTTTTTATTAACAGTGTGATGTTTTCAGGTCTGTTTTCTCACCTGGTGGTCATTATATCTGCTCTGTAGCCTGCGAGAGGAAAAAATAAACTCATTAATTTTACATTCTACATTCTGTCCATCGTGTGTGTGTGTGTGTGTTCTATTATAACACATTGTATGTAAAGCCCATCACTGGGGACCTAACAACTTCCTCAACTTCCTGTGTCCCTCATTTATTTTTTACTTACTCAAAAAAACACAAAAAAAAAAAAGGAGCCAAAAAAATAGTGTAATCAACTGGAAAAGTCTGGGTTATAAAATAAACATCACTATTCTCTGGGATGGTTATAAATACATTTTATGTTTCCCAATAATTCTATTCACTTTAATTTGTATAGTGCTTTTAACAACGGACATTGTCTCAAAGCAGCTTTGCAGAAATAATCCTAATATATTAAAAATAAATAAATAAATAATAATAATAATACCAGGGCATTTAATTTAACTTTATTTACTTTAATTAAAAACAATCAGCAGTTTTTTAATTTTTTGATTTTGTTATGTTCATGTTGATCATTAAGTGTCTTTGTCATGTCTCACTCCACAGTGGTGCTAAATATGAAGCTCATAGCGAAGTAGACACTCAGGACTTTAGGAATTTCTAGGGTTTCATATGTATTTCTGCTTTTCTCTAACCTACGAAGAGCAAAGTATTCGAAGAAAAGTGACAGAAAAAAAAAAAGTGATTTTTTTTTCTCCACACAATTGTTTCTATGTTTAAAGTAAACCTTGTTATGGAACCCATTTCTGCTCTCGGAGACGCTCCGAGTGTTTGTTCATAAGCAGCTAAAATCTGAAGGTGTTTATCTTCAACTACTAAAATTCTGTGTGAGGTTATCAACAGAGGGGAAAACACACGTCTCACACTGAATCCTGACTCGTTTAATATCAAAAATCTTTTGAAACAGAGATGCAGAAAATGTCTCCGAAATGCATGTATGGATGTGAACAAAGGATGATGGTGACTTTATGGTGGAGCTGCTGATGAACTCACCTTCTGCTATGCTCCTCTTCAGGAGATCGTGCTTGGCCTGCAGTTTGGAGATGAGGTTACTGCCTTCCAGATACTCCCGCAGTTTCTGTAACACACACACACACACAGTCAATATTAATGTGATTAGACCAGTAATTAATGATGTAATTACTCCAGGTCAGCACACACCAGTCCCATTACTGAGTAAATAAAACTAGGACCGGTAGAAAGCAGGACACTGGACCACTGAGATTTACGGCTTTATCTGGACATGAGGAAACCGAGCATAATGTCAGAGCCACAGTCAGTAATAAACGTCAAATTAAACAAAATTTAGTCCATTATCTCAGCTCTGTGTGTGTGTGTGTGTGTGTGTGTGTGTGTAGGTGGGTGTGGGTGTGGGGGGGGGGGGGATTGAAGGTGTGTCCCAAATCACATACTTATGGTCTACAGGTCTACGGCATTGAGTAATATAAATAGTGGGAGTCATGTGTTCACTTAAAACTCGAAGAAAAAGAAGAAGAAAAAGACGAAAAGACGAAGAAGAAAAAGACGAAAAAGAAGAAGAAGACGAAAAAGAAGAAGAAGACGAAAAAGAAGAAGACAAAGAAGAAGACAAAGAAGTAAAAGATGACAAAGAAGTAGCAGAAGACAACAACGACGAAGAAAAAGACGAAGAAAAATAAAACGACAATGATGAAGAAAAGGACAAAGAAGAAGGAGAAAAAGATGAAAATCTTTGAAGAAGAAGACGACTAAGAAGACGAAGAAGAAGAAGGAGATGACAATGACGAAGAAGAAGAAGAAAACGAAGACGAAGAAGAAGGACACTTCATGCACTCGACACTCTCAGCTTTACTTGCGTAGCAGAAAAGGGGCGGAGCTACAGGCACTGGTGCTGGATGAGGAAAAAAACAAAAATGTCGACACTCTGCTGACATCTTAATGAGCTCACATTGTACGTTTATTTTTCAACTTTTTTTAAATGTCACCGTATCCTGCTAAAGCTGCTGTGTCGACTGGGAAACAGCGTCTACTTCCTGTTAGTAAACATGAACAGTGTAAGTGTGTAATGTACAGCAGGTCGTGTGGGACGCAGCTCGAGACTCGTACAGTGAAGTAGAAGAGCTCCGTCTCCTGCTGGTTGGCTCGTCTCTTGGCCAGGCTCGGTTTGCTGAGGTAGGTGTCGGACACGCTGGACTTGACCGACTCGGTAGAGCGGCTGTGCTGGAAGCTCTCAGACACGTCATAGTCCTCCATGTTCAGCATGTCCTGGATGGTGCTCAGGGTGGCTTCTGAGGTCTTCTTCACCTGTACGGGACACGACACACACAATAGGTGACATGTAGTGAAATTCACAGGGTTGTTCATAAAAGGTGACAAATTTGTGAGGTCATAAAATGTCAAACTGGGGTTCCACTTCCTGGCTGAGAGGCCCGGAAGCCCTGCGTGGTCTTCTGCTGTTGTAGCTCATCCAGCTCAAGGTGGAACGTACTGTGTGTAAAGAGTGATTATACGAGTTACTAAAGACTTCCTGTCACCAATCTGAGCGTTTACCTCTGATCTCACTAATGGATGGATTTTGACTATTGTTATGTCCAGATTGATAGAAAAATAGTTTCTGACGTCCCGGAATGGACCTGACTGACGTCATGCTCGGGTTTATATAGTTAATTATAGTTAACTAGAGTTAATTATAAAGCGAAAGCATGTACATGTTTTGTACATGATCTATTCTGTGATATATACTGTGTAGGGACTCCAGATGATTGTACATGGAGTGTGTGTGTGTGTGTGTGTGTGTGTGTGTGTGTTGAGCAGGAGAATGTTAGTGCACAAATTAAGCCTCCATCAGCACTTTGGTTCTGCCCTTTTACACGGCAAGGGCTGCAGGAAACAGCTGGTCTGCCAGCAACCGGTAATAAACAACCCTCCTTTCCAACAGAGCAGAAGAGAGAGAGAGAGAGAGAGAGAGAGAGAGAGAGAGAGTCAAAAAGGTATGCAGTTGTGTGTGTGTTTGTATGTGTATGTGTGTGTGTGTGTATGTGTGTGAGGGAGAGAGAGAGAGAAATATAAGAGTTTGTGTGTATGTGTGTGTAAGGGAGAGAGAGAGAGAGCGAGAGAGAGAGAGAGAGAGAGAGAGAGAGAGAGAGAGAGAGAGAAAGGAAGTGTTTGTGTGTGTGTGTGTATGTGTATGAGAGGGAGAGAGAGAGAAATGTAAGAATTTGTGTGTATGTGTGTGTAAGGGAAAGAGAGAGAGAGAGAGAGAGAGAAAGGAAAGTGTTTGTGTGTGTGTGTGTGTGTATATGTGTATGAGAGGGAGAGAGAGAGAAATGTAAGAGTTTGTGTGTATGTGTGTGTAAGGGAAAGAGAGAGAGAGAGAGAGAGAGAGAGAGAGAGAGAGGGAGAGAGAGAGAGAGAAAGGAAAGTGTTTGCGTGTGTGTGTGTATGTGTATGAGAGGGACAGAGAGAGAAATGTAAGAGTTTGTGTGTATGTGTGTGTGAGAGAGAGAGAGAGAGAGAGAGAGAGAGAAAGAAAGGAAAGTGTTTGTGTGTGTGAGAGAGAGAAAGAAAGGAAAGTGTTTGTGTGTGTGAGAGAGAGAGAAAGAAAGTGTTTGTGAGTGTGTGTGTGTGTGAGAGAGAGAGAGAGAAGAGAGAGAGAGAGGGGGTAGAGAGAGAGAGAGGGTAGTAGTTGGTTGGAAGAAGTAAAGAGGTTCTGATTTACGTTTTATATGCAAAAACACTTTAGCAAAAAAGTGTGTGTCGGTGTGTGTTACATACATAGACAGATAATTATTTGAGAGAGAGAGAGAGAGAGAGAGAGAGAGAGAGAGAGAGAGGTGGCAGCTGGTATGGAGGAGTGAAAGAGGCAGATTGTTTGATCTGCATTTTATAACCCAAAAAAAATTATAATTTAGACTCTCTGTGTGTGTGTGTGTGTGTGTGTGTGTGTGTACGTGTGTACATCAAACATAGATAGATCGATAAGCAGATAAAAAAATTTTGAGGGAGAGAAAGCAAGAGATAGCAGCTGGTAGGGAGGGATTTAATTTGCATTTTATATCAGCATAATCTCGCTACATTTTATAGCCTAAACACGTGTGTGTGTGTGTGTGTGTGTGTGTGTGTGTGTGTGTTGAGAAGAAGAGGAAGAGAAATGAGGAGAGTGTGACTGTGTCTCATCTAATTCTTCATTCTCAGTGGAGGTGCAGCTGCTAGGGTGCTTGTTCGTGTGTGTGTGTGTGTGTGTGTGTGTGTGTGTGTGTGTGTGCGCGCGTTTGTGTGTTTCTCACCTCCTCGTTCTCAATCTTCAGAGTGGAAAGACGTGACTGGAGCTGCTGATAGCGGAGAAGAAGTTCAGCCTGCACCTGCGGCATCGCCGTGATCTGACTCACCTGCCAACACACACACACACACACACATTCATGAAAACACAATGACAAATATACAACAAACCAACATGTATACACACAGAACATACAAATACTTGCACAACAGACATACACAAATAACACAGATACACAAAAATACACAGTGAACACACAAATAAACACACAACAGATAAACACACAAATACACAAACAAATAAACATAAAAACTCTCTCACACACACACACACACAGAGTTTCTGGGTTATCTTTAATCCACTGTAATGATGGTGTTGTATTAAAGTGTATAAAGAACAGGCTGCGGTTGTGTGTGTGTGTGTGTGTGTGTGTGTGTGTGCACCATGTCTAATCAGCACTAGGTGGCGTCTGACCTGGTCTCCCATGTGTGGCTGGAAGTTGAAGCGAGCAGGTGGTGTGAAGGCAGTGGGATGAGTCTCCATAAAGCGCTGCCGGTCACTGCGGGGGTCCAGACTCTCTACTGCCCCCTCCAGGATGTCCAGCCCCTCATGACGAGACGTCTCCAGACTGTACTCAGCCGACAGGTAGGTGCGCAATGCTCGGCTCAGGCTGGAGTGGTAGCCCAGGTCACAGCACTGACACACACACACACACACACAACACACACACCCCTTTTCATTTTAACAAACATCCAATCACATGAATAGTGTGACATCATGTAGCTCAATCGTTCCGAAGAAATCATCATCGTCGTCGTTTAAATCACACGCTCTCACTTCCTGTACGTTTCAACTCATAACCTTCTGAAGAAAGAAATTGGCATCACACTTAAAACTGAACTGCGGGTTTGTGCTGGTAAATGATCTGCTGTGTTGATTTAATTGTGTAGAATTCATCACAGCAGCTGGGGGGCAAGGGGTTTAACGGTCAGCATGTTTGCCTCTTTCCCTGGGGGTCAGGAATTTGATTCATATCTTCTGTGTGTGTGTGTGTGTGTGTGTGTGTGTATATACTGGGGTCCTGTAGCAGTTCTGAAGGCTTCATTGCCTCATTTGACAGCCTGTCGCTACATATCATGCAGACAGGGCCTGGTGCATCAGAATCACCTGTCAGAATAAACCTGTGTTTTAAACATGACTCCTGATATTTTCTATTAAATAAAGCTTTATTTTTCTCGGCAGTCTTCTGACTCATCATTGGGCCTTTTCCCCTCAGCTCTAAACTTATTTTAGCTTGATTGTGGGCTTCAGGGGGGCACGGTGGCTTAGTGATTAGCACGTTCGCCCTCACACCTCCAGGGTTGGGGGTTCGATTCCCGCCTCCCCCTTGTGTGTGTGGAGTTTGCATGTTCTCCCCATGCCTCGGGGGTTTCCTCTGGGTACTCCGGTTTCCTCCCCCGGTCCAAAGACATGCATGGTAGGTTGATTGGCATCTCTGGAAAATTGTCCATAATGTGTGATTGCGTGAGTGAATGAGAGTGTGTGTGTGTGTGTGTGCCCTGTGATGGGTTGGCACTCGGTCCAGGGTGTATCCTGCCTTGATGCCCGATGACACCTGAGATAGGCACAGGCTCCCCGTGACCCGAGGTAGTTCGGATAAGTGGTAGAAGATGAATGAATGAATGAATGTGGGCTTCATTTTTGGTATCGAGTGACAGATAAAGATCCGGTAAAGAACAGGTAAAGATCCCTGTATATGACCCGTTACTACGGAAACAATAACAATATATTAGAACGTTAATGTAAACCTATATATTGTTTGTGTTCCAGTCCAGAACGTGCAGGAAGAAATGTTAGAAGTAATTTTTGTTTCCTTTAAATACAGAAGCAGATGTGTTCACTCTGTCACAGTCTCTGGTCACATTAGACCCTTAACGGTGTTATAATTACATCACAGCCACGCCTCGTTTCTCTTCACCTTGTGCTCTGTGTACACACAATTGGTTCCACTGATAAAAACAAAACAACAAAAATAAAATCCTAAATCTTAACTTGCTAATGCAGACGTTTTAGTTACACGTCGTGTCTGGTTTGAATTCCACATCAGATTCGAATCTGAGGACTGAAATCTCACCCATCGGCTTTCACAAAGCAGTGTGTAGATAAAGGGTTGTCATACGCGACGACTTTTCCACACAGAAGGTTGATTATCTCTACAGGCAGATGAGCCGTGGTTAATTCAAAGCGTTTCTCTGACCGACTCGAGCTCTTTAAGGTTAATTCAAAGCTGCTCTAATCAATGCTTCACACTTTCCACACACACACACACACACACACACACACGTTTTCCTGCTGTCTTTATCGGCTCCGGCGGTGAGCGAAGACGACCTCGATGAAGGTCGAAAAGATGCCGCACTGTTATGAGGCGAACATTGCTGACCAGAATGCGCCTGCTGTTAGAGCTAATGAAGGAAAAAAAATAAAAAATCAAAGAAACACGCTAGAGACAAGGCTAGAAAAACCCTCAACACGTTTTAGCACACAGTAAGAGGGGAATTTGCTTTCTGCTTCAGCTCTCACTGCCTTTACAGTCAAACATACTGTAGGTAAAGCAAATCGACACCGAAGTCCTGATACCAATCCATCCTGCTCCAAAAAATCTCAACGCTTCACTGTGGTTCCTTATGATACATCTTTGTGACTGAAATACTACAATTTATTTATACATAGTATAAATAAATTGTTTATTGTGTGTGTGTGTGTGTTCATGTATTTGTCTGATGTTTGTTGATTGCTGGCTTCTTGTGTTTCTAATGTACATTATAGCTAATACTTAGTACTTTTATTAAATGTATTGGAGTTTTATTGTTAAATTTTTTTTAATTTAAAGGTTCAATGGTATGTAACCTTTCTTCCATCTTCTTCCTGTCCTCTGATGCACACTACCCTTCAAAAACAAACAAACAAACAAACAAAAAAACAGAAGGAAGGCATGGAAAGAAAGGCATCCTACTAGATTAGATTGGCTGTAAAATGTACGTTCTTTTAAGGGGTGCCATTAATTTTGGAGCATCGTTTTAGTAGACATGATGCAAAAACAACATTTAGCAATCTTAAATATCTTGAATGTAAACAAATTTATCTACTATTGATCTAAGATTATTAAACCTCTAGAGATATTTTATTTTTTTACTATGTTCTTATTCTCTCCGCTGATCAGAATAGCTACGTGTCTAGAAATAGTTTAATAACCTTCGATTTGTTTGGTTTTATTAAAATAAATAGTAAGAAATAGATTGAAGATATTTAAACTGGCTGTCAGTTGTTTTGCAGTTGAAGACTCACAAAATAACGGCGCCAAGTGGTCAACTCCAAAAATAATGGCACCCCTTGAGAGAAAACAAACATTACAACCATTCAAAATTTCCGTCCACACAAAAATCGGTGCCACAAGAAATTTTTTTTTATTACAGCAGAAAAAAAACCAATGCAGTCCACCGATGTAAGTGCTTTCAACACGAAAGAGACAGATGGTGGAACTGCTCCAGTCGTACAGCATAATGGCGATTAAAGGAAAAAAATACAAAACATAAAAAATGGCATCATGCCACAAATCAATAAACTCAGTGTCTGATGGACCTTCAGAGAAAGGTGTTTAAAAGGGCTGCAGAAAGAAGCAGCGGCTTCTAAAACTCCGAACTGTCTGTGAAACTCACTGAATTGGATGATTAATCGTCTGAAACTTTTTTAAAATAAATATTTTTACCTGCATTTTCTCCCAGTTTGGACACTTACCTAATTCCCACCCTGTCCGTCTCCATCTCACGCTTCCTCTGAGACATGAAGCTAGTGCATCATTGACACAGAGCAGCAGCTAAACACTACACACAGTTCAACAGCTTGATTTTTTTGTTTATTGTGTATGTGTGTGTGTTCATGTATTTGTCTGATGTTTGTTGATTGCTGGCTTCTTGTGTTTCTAATGTACATTATAGCTAATACTTAGTACTTTTATTAAATGTATTGGAGTTTTATTGTTATTTCAATATGTACTTTTATTTACTTTTTTTTTTTAGGATGACTATTTACCATCTGTCTAGGGTGAAAAATAGCCATCTGGCTAACTGGCATATTGACAGAAATGTTTATTAATATGCATTTCCCCCTGTAATAAATAAATAAATAAATAGAAATACCTTCTGCACATTCGCGAACCCACAGACGCCTGTGATTGGTTACTGTTGCTGTGATTGACAGCTGAGAGAGTAACGTCATCTCTCTCACTTACAGAAAAACACTCGTCATTTTTTCTGGAATTGTAGCTGTTTTGAAACCAGTTTAGAGGATCTTGTAAAAAAGAAAGTCATTATGATGTTTTAAATGAGAACCTGGTTGCCTCTGCCATGAGGTTAAGACTTGGCTGTGGAAGAATCCTGATCCCAAAGACGTATATAAACAAACACAGACAAACATAGTTTCTAAACCCTGAGTAAAAGGAATCCTTTCAGGTGTTAAAAGCGTCTATGAGTTATGGTGTTTAACATTTTCCACTGCTCATACTTTACAATTAACCCTGGCTCTTCGTAATCTGACATATCACACTGTACGCTTCTAAACCCTGGTTAAATTTGCATATTTATGCTGTCAACAAGCACGACTGGATAAATACTGCATGTGATAGCTTTAAATAACGGCTTGTCTCGTGCTTTCACATCAGCGAGAAAAAAAATGGAGGTGTGTGAAATGCCCAGCTGTTTTGAGCCTAAGAAAAAATAAAAAAAAAAAAAAAAAAAAGATAAAGGCAGAAGACATTTTCTGATCAGAATTGTAATAATAATAATAATAATAATAATAATAATAATAATAATAATAATAATAATAAAATAAAAATAATAATAATAATAAAAGCTGTCTCCTCTTCGCTCCCATGAACACATTTGCACAGCTTGCTGCAACATTTGGAAAGCACATGGTTTGCCACAGCAACGTTAGGCTTAAAAGGTGGAACCACATTATCCTGGGGTTAAGTGCAGCATGAAAAGCCCTAGAGAATTACAGGGCAGAAAATAATCTCAGAATTTGAACCCTGTTAAAACTTTTCATTGTATCTGACCAGCATAATCACGTGTATAAATGTAAAAAAATTAAGTTGATTTAAATGTTGTGTATGAACGCCAGAGCAGTCCGAGATCTTCTACAAACGTACTATAGCAAAAGGTTCAGTGGTATTAATCTCTTTAATAAATAATTTGCCTTGAAATCAAACTACATGCCCACATATCCATGGTTTATCTTAGAATTCTTACCCGTATATGTATTTCCGTTATTATTAATTATACAGGTTATATTTTCTCCCCCCCCAAAGGGTGCCAATATTTCTGGAGATGAACGTAAATAAATGCAGAAAGTAAATGTAGTGATGTTTGTATGTACCACGTGTGTCTGTGTATGTTTTTTTTACCCCTTTTTCTGTGTTATGCAGCATCTTTGTCTTTAATTATAAAGAAACAGAGACCTAACTAGCGAGCATTAATCTGGACTATAATTCATCAGTGTTTAGCGAGGTGATAACAGCAGATAGAAGTGTCTCACCACGCTACGCTTAGCACGCAACACATCCCTGCTTAACTAATCAACACTGTTTTGATACTCACGTCAATCAAGTGGGAGAGGTCTTGGATGTAGTACTTAAAGAGAGCAGCGTTGGTAGCTTCCAGAGTCAGCAGATATTCGTTGCGAGCTTTCATAACCTTCAGCTTATTCTCAGAGTATTTAGCCTGTCGCTGGTGAGGAAGAGAGGTGAGAGAAACAGGAAAAAGGAAAAGGAACACAGAAAGTGGGAGGTGAGAATATGATTATGTCTGTGATATTAAGACAAGCCTTAGCTGAAATGTTCAGTACAGTAATTGGGAAGTGCTGCTTTAATTAAACCCCTTCAGCTGGAAACAGAGTGGACTAATGAAACAGAGGAGGAAATTAAAGTGGGAGGATCACTTAAGCTTCAGGAAACTTAAGCTTTAAAGACAACAATTAGACTGACTCAGGTCTTAATCTACATAGACACATACACAAGTACTACTACTGTACACTATACTATACACTATACTACACTACACTATATAATACACAACACTACGCTATATTATACTACTACTATCTACTGTACTATACATTATACTATACTAACTTATACTACACTACAGTACACTATACCATATACTACACAACACTGCACTGTATTATACAACAATTTACTACACTACAGTACAATATACCATATTACACTACAGTACACTATATAATACACAACACTACACTATATTATGCTACTACTGTCTACTACACTATACTACAATATACCATATTATGCTACTCAACACTATTATACTACACTTTACAACACTACACTATATGATACACAACACTGTATTATACTACACTTTACAATACTACACTACACTATATTATGTACACTACACTACAATATACCATATTATACTACACTATATTATAATACACAACATTATACTACACTACAGTACAATATACCATATTATACTACACAACACAACTATACTACACTTTACAATACTACACTACACTATATTATGTACACTACACTACACTATACCATATTATACTACACTATATTATAATACACAACATTATACTACATTACAGTACAATATACCATATTATACTACACAACACAACTATACTACACTTTACAATACTACACTACACTATATTATGTACACTACACTACACTATACCATATTATACTACACTATATTATAATACACAACATTATACTACATTACAGTACAATATACCATATTATACTACACAACACAACTATACTACACTTTACAATACTACACTACACTATATTAATGTACACTACACTACAATATACCATATTATACTACACTATATTATAATACACAACATTATACTACATTACAGTACAATATACCATATTATACTACACAACACAACTATACTACACTTTACAATACTACACTACACTATATTAATGTACACTACACTACAATATACCATATTATACTACACTATATTATAATACACAACATTATACTACATTACAGTACAATATACCATATTATACTACACAACACAACTATACTACACTTTACAATACTACACTACACTATATTATGTACACTACACTACAATATACCATATTATACTACACTATATTATAATACACAACATTATACTACACTACAGTACAATATACTATATTATACTACACAACACAACTATACTACACTTTACAATACTACACTACACTATGTTAATGTACACTACACTACAATATACCATATTATACTACACCACACTATATTACACTACACTATAAAACAGAAACTGGAAAACAAACAGAGGTGCCTTGCGTAAATGTAAAATAAATGTCTCCTAACCGAATGCTTCACTTCATCAATGAAGATGTTTTACAATAACTTTGAAATCTGTTTGTTTTTTCATCTTAAATAATGTGGAGCTACTGCTGTGGAAAAAATCCTTGTGTATGAGCTATTACTATGGAAACAGACATATTCCAATATTAGATGTTATAATAATGTTATACACACACACACACACACAGTACCGTGCGCTCTCATTGCTCAGAGTCCCAACAAATGAATAGATGTGTTATTATTGCCCTACAATATGTGTTGGAATATCGCACAACTCTATTTACTGGTGTGATGGGGAATAAAGCTGAAATAAAATAATTGGAGTATCCTTTTAATATAGTAATCACTTAACATTACTGCTGTCTAAAGCAGAGTAACAGGATTGTGTCTCGACTCTCGTACCTTCTCCTTCATCTTCTGAATTTTGCGGGCGGCGTTGCGGCGCTGATGCCGTTCCTCGTTGCGCAGACTGAACACCTCTCCGCCTCGGCCCTGTCTCTCGCCCTGACGCTCGGCCTCCTTCAGCTTGTTCTCTGAGCTCAGAGTCTCGCTGTGGTACATGTGGTAGGTTTTCATCACCTGCACAGAGTTTGCCGAGCAATCATTATTACACGTGACCACAAAAACTAAGGCGTTGTTATCAGAATTAATCTAACAGGGTTGGTTTGTTTGTTAGGGATGTGGTAGCCTAGTGGTTAAGGCGTTGGACTACGGATCGGAAGGTGATGTGTTCGAATCCCAGGGCCACCAAGGTGCTACTGCAGGGCCCTGTTGCTCAGTTGTATAAATTGAAAAAATTGTAAGTCAATCTGGATAAGGGTGTCTGCTAAATGCTGTAAACGTTTCCTATTCCTTATTTACCTGCAAACAAATGTGTTACAATGGAGGTTTAAAATTCCTGGGTTACTTCCTACCTAATTTAGGAAAAGTTGGGTAATCTGTTGGCAGTCATTTAAATGCTGCATTCAGGACAAAATGGGAACTGGGTCATTTCCTGACCTCAATGGAGGAAAATCTTCCATTTAAATGACTTCTTAAACTTAGAATTCCCACAGAAAATGATTCTCAAGATCTCTGGTTTCCTCAAACTGGAAATTCTGTGATGTCAGTTTAACATGGTGATGCCAAAATGCTAAGAAACTGTATTTTAAGCATTTTAAACAGAAAGTTGAGTTTATGAGGGAGACAATCGGGTCTTAAGAGAATTCCGTCAGACATCACGCATTCCTCCCTCAACCTCAGATTCTGAGTTCAGCGTAACTCAGATGTGGGAAGTGAGAACTACATTATCTTTTAATATCATTGTCTTTAATATCAATATCTTTTGTTAGCAATAAGTCCAGTCTTTCCTGGAAAGCGCCGATGTGGACGCAGGTTCAAATCCCAATTATCACAAGTCACACCCGATTCTACCTGCTGATGGCTTTCAATAGACTGAGGTGTCTTCTGATTGGTTGGAATGAAACCCTGCACCCACATCGGCTCCTCATTCCTGATGTAGGAGTTACAAGACTGAGTAACATTTTTTTGCCTTATGGGTTTCCCCAGTGTGCTACATTGTTTGTGAGTGAGAGTGTGTGTGTGTGTGTGTCTCGAATTTTCTTCCAACTATAAACCGCTAAGGTCGCATGAAAGCTATTCGGTGGAAAATAGAAAACCCCTGAGTTCTCATTTGTCATGAATGCAGCATAAATCATTGCCAAAGCGATACGAACAGCCTGAAAAATCTTTATGAGCAGTAGAGCAGTCGTTTGCTCACATCTGTGAATGAGTAGTGAAGTCATATTTAAAAAGGAAGCCAGTCTTCCCCACATCCGTAGTGTTTTCTCGTGCCCACGTTGAGATAATCAGGTAGAGACGACAAAATACACTGTGCTCCATCTGTGTTTAATAGATGCAGTGTGTGTGTGTAGAGACCGTGAGCTTGTATGTGTGTGTGTTTGAGAAGGATGGAGAATGTGAGTAATTGATGCCATATGTAAATGACCACCGCTTAGCTCAGCTCCAAGCCTCGTGATAAAGTTGTGATGGATTTTAACAAGGAAATGCAGAAGCTTTTGAGTGCTCTGCAAATACTCAGTGTCTCACATCTCCATGAGTGTGTGTGTGTGTGTGTGTGTGTGTGTGTGTGTGTGTGTCTGAATACGTCACTGTCCATCTGTGAGGCCAAACATGGTGGAAATCATTAGGTAAAATGCTTTAGATAAACAGTGTGAGTAGTTTGTTCATGCTAAAAAAAAACAAAAAAACACCTGGATGGGGGAAGTCGTGGCCTAATGGTTAGAGAGTCTGACTCCTAACCCTAAGGTTGTGGGTTCGAGTCTCGGGCCGGCCACGACTGAGCTGCCCTTGAGCAAGGCACCGAACCCCCCCAACTGCTCCCCGAGCGCCACAGCATAAATGTAATGCCCAGTGCTACGGGTGTGTGTTCACGGTGTGTGTGCGTGTTCACTGCTGTGTGTGTGCACTTTGGATGGGTTAAATGCAGAGAACAAATTCTGAGTACGGGTCACCGTACTTAGCTGTATGTCACGTCACTTTCACTTCATTGTCACTTACTATTCAAGGTTTGCAGATTTGCTTATGTAGAGGAAGGAATGAAGGCTAAAAATTTTTTCAAGATGGCCGACGATACAGCGGGGGTCAAGACTTCTTATAAACATCTTTGTTTAAAATGAAAGATCATCCTTTAAAATCGCATTGTTGTGCGATTTATTTTTCATTCATTCATCTTCTACCGCTTATCCGAACTACCTCGGGTCACGGGGAGCCTGTGCCTATCTCAGGCGTCATTGGGCATCGAGGCAGGATACACCCTGGACGGAGTGCCAACCCATCACAGGGCACACACACACTCTCATTCACTCACACAATCACACACTACGGACAATTTTCCAGAGATGCCAATCAACCTACCATGCATGTCTTTGGACCGGGGGAGGAAACCGGAGTACCCGGAGGAAACCCCCGAGGCACGGGGAGAACATGCAAACTCCACACACACAAGGCGGAGGTGGGAATCGAACCCCCAACCCTGGAGGTGTGAGGCGAACGTGCTAACCACTAAGCCACCGTGCCTCCCCGATTTATTTTTCAATATTTAAAAAAAAAAAATTCACTGTAATCCGTTAAAGCTTACGGCATCGTGTTACACGGGTTTGATGTCATTTATCGTTGTCTGGGAATGGGCTTCAGGTTAGAAAAAAAACCTTAGGGTTTAATTTGAACAACACATCCCTTCTAAATTTGACTCAGTAGACGTTAGAGTACATAGTGCACAGTGAGTACTAGAGTGTTTACTGTGTGATTTGGGACACGGATTTTGCCTGATGTTTGCTTAATGTTTGCTTACATTTAATATATATATTAAATGTATTGTTCAAAAAAAGGATAAAAAAAAAAAAAAACAAGAAACTTCTACAGGTTTCCCTCTGGGGTTTCCTGGTGCTAGGCAAGCTGAAGTTATTACATTTATGCCCTGTAAAAGAACCTGAGCGTAGGCTGTGTGACTGAAGTATGAAATGACAGAATGAGCGAATGAAAGATTGATGAGATTGCAGGAGCTGAGCTGTAGAGCCATCAAAAAGAAGGAGTGAAGTATAGAAGACCAGTATTGATGGAATGATAAAAACAAGAAAGACAGGATGGGCGGATTGAGGTGAGCTGAAGTGATGAGCGACGAAGATGAGAACGGAAAGATGATGGGAGGCTTGGGACAGAGCGAAAGGAAAAATCCCCTCACCGTATAGAGTTCGTTAAGAATCTTCATCAGGTCCTCCTGCAACTGGAATGTGATCTCTTTACTCTGGAGAAAAGAGAAAAAAAAGAGGAGAAGGAGTTTATTTAGAGAAGCTAATACAAAAGTCTAGGTCTAGGTTTGGGTCAAACTCATATCTAAAGCAATGAAAGTGCTTGAGACGCCTGATCTAAAGTGAATGGGGAGCTCAAAAGCCATTTGGAGAGCAAAATGCCATCCTATTACTTTTATCTGTCGAGTTCATTCAGGCTTAGCATCACATTACAAAGAAGGAAAGCAGACAAAGCTTGAGGTGAGTAGAAAGGCATTTAAGATGGGACCAGTATGTTAAAAAAAAACTGTTTAAATAACAATTTAGAGGTTCACTGCTTTGTACACTGATGCCAACAGCCAGCATTTATTTAAATGAGAATGTAAAGCTCCTCCCCTTTTTATTTTAATCAGCATCACAAGGCCAGATGCTTCTTAAAAATGCAATGGAGAATTATTTTTAATCTTTAAAAAAAAAAACTAAAAAAATCCAAATAAAGCCTACTGAGCCTAATTAAAATATGTTTGCCCTGTTGATGCATTCAGAGAGAAACACGGCAGTGCAGAGTGACGCTACACCGAGAAACTGAAATGAAAATAAAGGGAATAAAAGTGGCTTTTCTTAAAAACTAATCTGTGCCATATAAATGAAATGATATACAATACACAGTGCAACTACACATCGATAAAACCAGCCGAGGAATCCGGTTAGGAACAGCAGTTCTCCAGAAATAGAAAGCACACATTTCTCTTCCAAATAAACCTCCGGCTGCTTTTCTCTGCTGCTTAAACAACAAAGGTCATAAAAAACATGTCTGCTGTCTGCTCCCCATTCTGTCAGTGTCAATTCCAGCTCATCCACCAGTTCAACAATCTATCCATCCGCTTATTCGTTCACTGTACATTCAGTCCTAATCTCTTCCTTTAGCGATTAAATCAGTCCATCAGTCAAATAATTCATCCACTCAATTCATCCGTCCATCCATCCAGTAATCCATCTAATAATCCATCATCAATCAATTTATCCATCCAAACATACAATAATCCATCTATTCATCCAACACCCACAAATCCGATAATCTAACAATCTAAATCCCTCCAGCTACAGTAATATTCAAACCATCAATCAAACATTCCATTAATTCGTCCATTTAATTTTCAATGCATCCAACATTCCATTCAATAATACATGTATCCATCCATCCATCCATCCATCCATCCATCCATACCATTATCTATTAATTCATCTATCCACACCTCAATAATCCATCCCTTACATAATCCACCCATCCCTTAATAATCCAATCATACAGCCCTTACTAATTCATCCATTCATCCATCCATCTATAAATACCATTATCTATTAATTCATCTATCCACACCTCAATAATCCATCCCTTACATAATCCACCCATCCCTTAATAATCCAATCATACAGCCCTTACTAATTCATCCATCCATCCATCCATCCATCCATCCATCTATAAATACCATTATCTATTAATTCATCCATCCATCCATAAATACCATTATCTATTAATTCATCTATCCACACCTCAATAATCCATCTATCCATCCCTTACATAATCCACCCATCCCTTTATAATCCAATCATACAGCCCTTACTAATTCATCCATTCATCCATCCATCTATAAATACCATTATCTATTAATTCATTCATCCATCCATACCATTATCTATTAATTCATCTATCCACACCTCAATAATCCATCTATCTATCCCTTACATAATCCACCCATCCCTTAATAATCCAATCATACAGCCCTTACTAATTCATCCATCCAACCATCCATCCATCTATAAATACCATTATCTATTAATTCATCCATCCATCCATACCATTATCTATTAATTCATCTATCCACACCTCAATAATCCATCTATCCATCCCTTACATAATCCACCCATCCCTTTATAATCCAATCATACAGCCCTTACTAATTCATCCATCCATCCATCCCTCCAGCCCTTAATAATGCATTAATTCATCCATAAATTCCTTAAACAATCAATCAATCAACACAATAAATCAGAATAATAACTGACCACTGATCTAAAAATGGTGAGTTAATTACATTACACACACTTATAACGTTCATCATCTGCTTTGTGAAGGTTTGGTGGAACTTTATGTGGGTCACCACGTTTGCATCCTCACTTTCTTGAGCAGGCGTGTGTTGTCCTCGCTGACGTGTGAGAGGCGTGTGATGACGTTGTTGAGGTAGAGGTCGCTGAGTGTGGCGTGGTCCTTGCTCTCTCGTCGCACTTGGTTCAGCAGCAGATACCAGCAGTTTACAGGAGACAGCAGGTTTTGGTCCTTCCTGCAGCAAACACCACAAACCACATATTAGACTGTGAGGAAGTAGGGAAGTATTGGCCACAAATACAAGCAGATGAAGAGATTAGAATTGTGCTTAAATACCACTGACAAATCAGCCGTTTCGGTGAAAACTTATCCAACAGAAGCTGAGAAAGTAACCTCTATAACCTCAGACTTTACACTGAATGGCGTTTGTGAAGATAAAGCGCTCTATGTGACTTGTTCTTTAACGCTTAAATGATTTTCTTATATATAGAACATTGTAAAGCCATTTTTTTTCCAGTAACCACACCATCAGTACAGGAACACCGACTGGGTGGTCCCTGGGTTTGCTATTTTCTGATGCTTCTTTTATGGTTATGCCTTGCTGGTCTTCTAAAACCCACTAATGAAGCATTTTCTAGCATGTCCTTGGGAAATTTCCAGCTTTTAATGGGCTTCTTTTGTAGGTCTGACTACAGGACCCTGCTTTAAAAGAAGCCTCAACTCCGAAGCCTCGAATCTCATTTCCCTTCCGCAGGACTGCACTAAACACAAGCACTACAGGAAGTTCAGGAAATGTATTCCAGCTCAGAGGAACCATATGCATAATCCTCAATAGTCATACAAAAAAAAAAAAAAAAAAAAACCTGCAAGACATTCCTGGTGTGGGCAACATGTGAAGGGTGCCAATACTTATAATGCATTATATAGTCCCACAGTATATAAAATTGGTAGAAGGCTGACAGGCAGATTGATAGACAGACAGCGATTATTTTTTAATATTGGGTCTGCATGTGTTGTGTGTGTAATAAACGTGGACAGGGATTTTAACTGGCAGTAATGTTGAGATGTAATAACCTATGAAGGTCTATGTAGATCTCAGGATCTTGTGATCACTGAGGGTATTTCGAGCAGAAAGGTTCATCAGCGGTGATATTAACACAGGGATCTCTGAGCAGACATTCAGCAGGCTTGGTCCTGTGAGGACCAGCAAGACGGCGGCGCAATACACACGACTAAAGCTGTGCAGTGTGCAGAGAAAAGTATGCATGCTGAGAAAAGCAGAAAGAGGACAGAGAGAGAGAGAGAGAGAGAGAAAGAGAGAGAAGGGGGGGTGAGGGGGTCTTCGTCTCTCTTACACTGCCTTTTATTTTTCTACAGTTTCATCCTTTTTGCTGCAGAATGCTATCTGCATTAATGAGGCTGTGCACACAAACACACACACACACACACACACACACACACACCATGACAGATGAGCAGAATACATAAAAGAAGGAGGAGCAGTTATCTCCCAGTATCTCTCCCAATTCTGATTTGATTTTTTTTCAGGAAATAAGCGCACAGGAAGGAAAGGATACGGTGTAGTTCCTAACACCGCTTCTGCTCTTAAAGCAAACCGAAAACCGAGAGCGATAATAGAAGATAAATGATTAAGAATAAAATTCAATAGCAAATTGATGTAACTAAAAATAGATATTTAAATTTTAGCCAAAATTTGCTATACATGGACACCTCAAATAAATTTTCTACCTACATTTCAATGTGGTGAAATTATTTTACTGTTTAACATTTACTTCGTTTTGCCCAGGCAGACCTCCATCTAGGTTTTTGTGATTTTGTGATCTTTCACCATTTTTTCAGCTGACGCAGATTTACCTCAGATTTCAGCCTTCTCGTCATCACAGCACACATCGAGCACAAATCCCTCTTCCGTTCCCGTGTGTGGAACGTGAGTACAACTCTCATAGGAAGTCAGTACATACAGTATGTCTTCACTGATAGGAGTTTAAAATAAGAATCTTGTGCTCACAATTTTACCAAAAGACTCCACATTGGATCACAAGTATTGAAATCAAGCTGCAGCACAGTCCACAATCAAGCATTATTGGCTGCAGTAATCACAAGAAAACAAACAGAAATTCTGTCAGTCTGTGTACGTGATGTGTTTTCCAGGCCACGACACATACAGAGAGAAAGATGGAAAGATGATGGACAAGAACAAGAACAAATAAAAGATGGATTTGTATCTCAAATGTGCCGTCGTGCAAAGCTAGGTTCATTTCTCTGAGCTGTCAGTGCAGCCTCATGTGTCTCAGCTCTGCTCACTTGTACTGCTGGTGGTCCTTGGTGCTGCGCGTCTTGGCCATGAAACGCTCAGCCAGCTTCTCCAGGTTGCGCGAGTACTCGCTCTCGATCTCGGACTTCTTGCGGAAGAAATCCTGCAGGTCCTGGAGGAGCTGTACTCTCATCTCCGTCTGCTGCTCCAGACATTTCTGCTGCTCCAACAGCTGAGAGCGGATCTCTGTTAAAAACACACGCACAAAAAAAACAACACACGACTTGAGGAATTGAGAAAAACTGTCAGGCTAGTTTTTAATGCTAATCCAAATTCTTTTTTCTTTTCATGTTTAAAAATGATCAGAAGGAGAACAACAAAAGATATTTATTAAAATTTAATCGACAAATCAACTCAGTCAGTGTTATAGAAATATAGACAAAACCCACTGTTACGACCCCAAATGATGTTTAGGGGTATGGTTGGGATGTAACAATATGAAATGATTATAAAGTTAGATTTCTGGTGTGTATGTAGCAATCAACGACACGAACAACAAATAGCGGGCAAAACCTGTCTATATTATCATACAGATTGTGGTGACAAAGGTGATAATATTTACTATATCTACAGAAACAAGATAACAAAAACCACAAAGGGAAAACGAGACATGAGCGGTGCCAAAACAAAGAAATAAACAAAACAAAACTGCGCTAGCTTGAACATAACCCTCTAACCTGAACTACAAAGAAAAGTAATAAAACAAATCTTCAGCGTCGATGACGCCCTACCTAACCTATACTTCCTATCCAAACAAAAGATACAGAGGGTGGCACGCGCTCCTACCCTAGTGTGTCTAATACAGAAAAGCTTACCTACGTGTTGCACAATGTATGTCACGTGACGTACTCACCTGTCCAGTTTTCCCCAAAATAAATAAAGTCATATCCATGAAGCGAAGAAACACAAACATCCAGATGCCGAACGAGTGACCCTCAAGTCACGTACACAAAGTGACCCGCAAGTCACGTACACAAAGTGACCCTCAAGTCACGTACACAAAGTGACCCGCAAGTCACGTACACAAAGTGACCCTCAAGTCACGCACACAAAGTGACCCGCAAGTCACGCACACAAAGTGACCCTCAAGTCACGTACACAAAGTGACCCGCAAGTCACATACACAAAGTGACCCTCAAGTCACATACACAAAGTGACCCTCAAGTCACATACACAAAGTGACCCTCAAGTCACGTACACAAAGTGACCCGCAAGTCACATACACAAAAAAAAACTAACAAATTGGGATACATGAACAGTCTGACATACTAAAACCGAATGAACAACAATAGAGCCCTCTAACTAATTAGCACACATCTTCTTTCTCCTTCTGTTTCTGTCTCTGTTTCTGATTCTAATCCTGATTCTGATTCTGGTTGGTTGGTAGATCGACGGGTGATGTCACACAGGATAATGAAGATTGACAGGAGATGTCCAATGGTAGGATCTGAAAAGATAGATAGTGGAGCAAAGAGAGAGAGAGAGAGAACAAGAACAAGCAAAACAGCGAACCCACAAACATAGTTCGTAACACCCCTCCCCTTAAGACCAAACAACTGTTTGGTTTACAGTAACAAATGTGATTAGATATTAACGCTACACCCTGGAGAGTGCATCGGCTACAATATTCTCTGCAGAGGGAAACTCACTTTTGTGAATTAACACAAATTCATCCGCCGACACTGCGGCTTGAGAGAGGGAGTTTTCCTTCTGTTCGTTCAGGTAAACCACTACTTGCTCCGGGAGACAATTTTTAAATTCCTCCAGCAAAATTAATTCCCGCACTGAATTAAAATCAGTAACCTTGCTAGCAACACACCATTTGTCAAAGAGAATGCCCTTCTCTCTAGCAAACTCAACGAAAGTCTGATTAGACATTTTCTTATGATTTCTAAATCTTTGTCTGTATGCTTCAGGCACCAACTCGTAGGCGCGTAGAATAGCAGCTTTCAGTGTGTCATATTTTAAGCTGTCTTCTAAGGACAGAGTAGAGCAGATTTCCTGAGCTTTACCCATCAGACGACACTGTACCAAGAGAGACCAAACATCTTTTGGCCAACGGAGGGAAAGCGCAATGCGCTCAAATGCATTAAAATAAGAGTCCACCTCCGTCTCCCTAAAGTGAGGTACTAAAGCAATATGCTTGCTCACATCAAAGGTGGGTGAGGACAATCCGACCACCGGGGAAACATTTGGATCTGGAGCGGGAGTCTGTTGTGTAGCTGAGCTGGCAGCAATCTTCATCGCTTCCAGCTCGAGCTGTCGTAACTTTATTTGTTTCTCGACCTCTAACTCCATCCTGCGTATTTCTAATCGCATCTCAAACTCAGCGTGCCGAACTTGGGCTTCTAATTGTAACGGGGGTAGGTGGGACTTCAGTCGCACACCTTCTCTAGACCCAGTTGAGACGGGAGAGGACGGTTCAGAGAGTGGTAAGCCGGGCTTGGCGTCAGACTCCTCCTCGGCCTTAGCTATAGCGCGTTCCTCCCCGATGTTCTGCACATCCCTTAACAATGTCTGTCCCCCGGCATCAAGAGATTGCGTCTCCCAATTAGCCTCCTCATCATCAGCATCCCCAGTTAGGAGCAAAACATTTAACTCAGTCAAACCTTGTAATATTACCTGCTTAACTTCTTCTTTACGAGCTTGTCTGGCAACAGAGATTTCATAATGTGCCGCAATTGCAAATAAGTCATCCTTCCTGCACTTATTTAGCTGTTCTATGGTGGGAGCTTTAATAAATGACTGTAAATCAAACAAAGCCATGTTTCGATTATTAATTCCCACACAGCACACAGCAAGAAAAAAACAACAACAACACAACACTAATGCCAGTACCCCTAGTGGTAAAGCGCAAACCTACAAACTAGCCTATAGGCTCCCCACAACTATGCTGATGACGCCAACACACACCAAAAATTTTGAACATGGGAAAAACTATCCCGGACGAGCCCCCATTTGTTACGACCCCAAATGATGTTTAGGGGTATGGTTGGGATGTAACAATATGAAATGATTATAAAGTTAGATTTCTGGTGTGTATGTAGCAATCAACGACACGAACAACAAATAGCGGGCAAAACCTGTCTATATTATCATACAGATTGTGGTGACAAAGGTGATAATATTTACTATATCTACAGAAACAAGATAACAAAAACCACAAAGGGAAAACGAGACATGAGCGGTGCCAAAACAAAGAAATAAACAAAACAAAACTGCGCTAGCTTGAACATAACCCTCTAACCTGAACTACAAAGAAAAGTAATAAAACAAATCTTCAGCGTCGATGACGCCCTACCTAACCTATACTTCCTATCCAAACAAAAGATACAGAGGGTGGCACGCGCTCCTACCCTAGTGTGTCTAATACAGAAAAGCTTACCTACGTGTTGCACAATGTATGTCACGTGACGTACTCACCTGTCCAGTTTTCCCCAAAATAAATAAAGTCATATCCATGAAGCGAAGAAACACAAACATCCAGATGCCGAACGAGTGACCCTCAAGTCACGTACACAAAGTGACCCGCAAGTCACGTACACAAAAAAAAACTAACAAATTGGGATACATGAACAGTCTGACATACTAAAACCGAATGAACAACAATAGAGCCCTCTAACTAATTAGCACACATCTTCTTTCTCCTTCTGTTTCTGTCTCTGTTTCTGATTCTAATCCTGATTCTGATTCTGGTTGGTTGGTAGATCGACGGGTGATGTCACACAGGATAATGAAGATTGACAGGAGATGTCCAATGGTAGGATCTGAAAAGATAGATAGTGGAGCAAAGAGAGAGAGAGAGAGAACAAGAACAAGCAAAACAGCGAACCCACAAACATAGTTCGTAACACCCACGATCCACATAGAACTGACCATAATAACAATATACAGGCTGTTTTTTTTTTTTTTTTTTTTTACAAAAGGATGACTAGAGGACGTCATCTTTGTGGTTAAGAAAACAGCACAGTAAAACTTTTGTCCCATTCATCAGTCTTTCTTCCTTTATACAGTATCACTATTATCATTTAAACATCGTCTACTGTAGATTTGAGATTCACATGCCATGATGTTCAAGAACACACAATACACACACACACACACACACACACACATATACACACACATATATATAAATATAAATCAGGATTACCATCCAATCACAGTGTAAACCATCCAATTTAATTTATACATTTAAGAATAATTTAGATGTAATTGTGAGTCTGGCAACACTAGGTGTAATACATTCCTCATTTTAAATGCAGTGAAGTGATTACCCGTGAAAATCCCCAGAGTTTCAAGCAAGCTTCAAAAAAGGTAAAGCAATCAGATTTAACAGATAAAGCTACTGGAGAATGATGCAAATTACGTGTCCACCTTCGGAGGAGATTTCCAGCTTAAGACACAACAAAAACGTCAGAGGAATAAACTTTGCCTGGCTGTCTGAAGACCTGCCACTTCACCAAACACTTTCGGAAGATAAGCTATCGAACCCCGGCGCTTTTCTTTTAGCTTCTTTTTCTCAAAGTAAAAATAAATAAAAAAATAAAAAATACTCGATATTTCCTTTCATTATAACATTAAATAACCATATATCCATGCTGATCAGACAGATACCGAATCCCATCCTACTGCATTACACACTGGCTTTTATTGGGCAGATTAATTAGTGTGAATAGATGACAGACTGAAGAAAAAAAAAAAGGAACACACAGTTATGTGGAATTGCTGACGAACACTTGCTTGTACAACACTTATACAACTCTCCTGCTCACTAAACACCGGCACCTCTGTTTGAACACGCTGTGGATAAAGCTGCTACACAACAGCATGTAGTCAAACCCTGATCGACGACGTGGAGCAAACACACTGTGCTACATCAGAAACTTTCTTACTTTGTGTCTGTATTGTTGTGTCAGACAAGTTCTGTGGCTAAATCTCCAAACCTGGGACTCATTAATAATAGAAAAAAAAATGGCAGGAGTCACCAATCATAAGAAAATCAAACCTTTGATAACATGCTGAAATAACAGATACTGTGAAGATAAATAAGCTAACACGATAACACTGATTATACAACAGTTAGCGCTGTCCAGTCATTTGATTGCTTCGAGCGCTTATGTTTTGTATAACTGCACTGGGACATTTTATACATTTACTGCCTGTTTGGATTCCCTCAAAACTGTACACTTCCTACGAAGGAAACGGTTACTACAGCAGAGTTAGCGTAGTAAAGTTAGCGACATCACCAACAGACACGACATACAATATTTTCAAAACATTTGACATACATATATATATATATATATATATATATATATATATATATATATATATATATATATATAGGAAGAGAGATTTTACCATCAGCACATTTAACGTGAACGTACAAATGACCGCAAGTTAGCTAGTCAGCAATCCGACATGCTAACGGAGCAGAAATAAACAGAATATTTGACCATGATGTCTCTGAAATATCACTAAATTGATATTATATTCTTGTTTATAGAACTGTTTTAGTAAAGAAGTCTTACAGTCTGACTCTGTATGAAAATCGTACAGTTGTAGAAATTAAAAATAGAGCAGTTATAGTGAAAACTGTGCAGTTATACAGAAAATCATTTGGTCTTTACCAAATACAGAAAATCATGTGGTTATACCAAATACCAAAAATTGTGCAGTTATGCCAAATTAAGAAAATCGTGCAGTTATACAGAAAATCATGCACTTATACCAAATACTGGAAACTGTGTGGTTATGCAGAAGCACAGCTGTGTTTAAACATAGGCATGACGCTTCAGGTTAAGTTAGTCAGTACATTCAGTATTCAGAATAACTGGCACTCTTATTGTGTGAATGTAATAAAGACTGAATATTGAAATAGTTGCAAGGGCTCCAGTCTATGCAGTTGCCTTTCTTTACTTAATTTAAACAAGACTACAATATAAATTTGTTTTAAATTAGCTAATCACCTTTTAGTTAAGACTGTATTACATTATTGTTTTCTGTGTTGCATTTTTTAAGCACACTAGACCAAATTTTTTAATTGACCAAAAATGCTTGACTTTGCTGTATTTCTTTCAAAATTTATAATGCAAAAAATATGCTCCTGTGGAACCCCTTGGGTGACCCCACTGGTGATTGTGAATGTCTGATTATGTTAATTACGGCATGTCACGGGAGCATTATTACAGTACTGCTACTGGAATCTGACGTTTGGACGGTGCTTTGAACCGAGCGAAGCGTGTTGCGGTAATGAAAGTGGTAAGAATACGACCAGGGAGCGGAACCGTCTGGCGCACAATTCCATGTGCTCGCTGAAGCAAAGGGCAAATTTTCTGCCTCTCCCAACATTCATCCTGCACAACACACCGCCATCACAACTCGCTGCTGTTACCAAGACAACAGGTAGGGGAGTATTCCATGGGGATCAGTGTGTGCAAGTAAGTGTGTGTGTTTGTGAGTGGGTGGGTGGGTGTGTATAAAGTATAAGTGTGTAAGGAGGAGCATGCAGGATTCTTTCTTTTCTCTCATCGTACCCCCCCCTAAACAGACCAACTGCTTAATGTCACACTGCCTGTCGCTTTCCACGAGCCCAGAATGTCAGATGAGATGGCTGGCAGCCTGGGCGCTCTGAGTGGGTGGGTGGGTGTGTATGTGTATTTGTGCGTGTGTGTGTGTGTTGTGTGTATGTGTGCGTTGTGTGTATGTGTGTGTGTGGGATGGCTGGCAGGCAGGAGTGTGATTGCTGGAGAATGATTGTGTTAATCGTAGTGTGTGTGTGTGTGTGTGTGTGTGTGTGTGTGTGAGTGTGTGTGTGTGTGCGCATGCTGTGCTTTGCAATACGATGAGTGATTGGATTATTACCAAGGTGACTCTTGTATCTAATAGAGCAAGATGTAGAGAAGCAAAGGAAGAAAGAAGCAAATGAATATCAGCCTAAAGAGAACAATCTGATGAAAGAAGAGAAGAAGAAGAAGTGATGTTTATAATAAATGAAGCTCACAAAAGGAGGGATGCAGTGTTACAGGTCAGGTCAGTGCTAAACAGTACGAATCCGACTCAGTGACTCATTTCCACTATGAGCTTTAAATACATGGGCGGATGACAGGATTTAAAAAACAGAAGAAAGCAGAACAGTCTATGATTATGTGGCTGTGGCAAAGCTATGAAAAAGGAGAGCGCTGCATTATTGCCAAGCCAGCAAGTTGCACCGTGGCATCCACATGCACCGCTGCACCCTGAACTGCCTGCTGGAACGAGCGTCGATGGCAACAAAACAGCGGGTTGGGGAGAGGACACGGGCTACCCTGCATGTACGTCTCTCTATCTGATGTGTAATCAGCGTCGACGCTGAACTGTTAAAAAGAATCAGGTTTCAGAGGATGGATGAATTCAGCTGCACAGGGTTTTGTGGCTAAAATCTACATTTAAGCACTGCTTTTTTGTTCTTTTGTTTTTTTTTCTGTGGGAAGGCGGTAGCTAGATTTAGAAAATGGCATTTTCCCTTTTAAATATCATGAAAATGTTTGGGATATGCTCTAAACCCATTTCACTGTGGAGCAATTGAAAATCTGTCAGGAAACACATCTGAAACCATATCCAGCTAGCAAGAGACGCTTAGCTTAAGACTAGCTGGTTTTTCACCTCTAAACTCATTAAACTGTTCTAAACCCATTTTAAAAGGAGAAAAAACTTAAATCTGAACATAGACCTAACGGTCATGTGTTAAAAATCTTACACAGGGAAAGAGAAATAGCTGAATAACAATTAGCTATATCTAGTCATCTACTATAGCTACATGCCTTTTTCTTAAATTTTCATATTTTTGTTTTTAGGTCTATTAATGTCAAGCTAGGTGGATTTTTCCCTCTTAAATGACATTAACTTTGGAATTGATGTAGGTTGTTTGTATAAAAATTTAAAGTTAACATTAAGTGAAAAAGATGAAGCCACATTTAGGCTGATTAGCCAACCTATTAATGCTAAAACGCAAATAATGTGAGCTAGCACAATTAAATATAAAAGACAATTTTCAATCTACTCCGTCCAGGGTGTATCCTGCCTTGATGCCCGATGACGCCTGAGAGAGCACAGGCTCCCCGTGACCCGAGGTAGTTCGGATAAGCGGTAGAAAATGAATGAATGAATGATGAATTTTCAATCTTATAGATTAATAAATATATCCAAGTTTATTTTTTTTTATAGCAAATCTAATTTAGCAAATTCATATTTTTTTATTTAGCAAATTTCATTCATCTGTGAAGTTTTCAGCAGCTCTTCTCTTTAGCAATTCTTATATATAATCTTAAGCTAAACCATTATAATAAACAGATCTGAAGTGATATCACATGACAACCCCCAGAGAAACAAAAAAACTGAAATGACAGATTTTGTGAAAGCAGAAGGATGACGTCTCCTCAGGTCCCCGCACGTCTCACGACCTCTCCGCAGGTTCCAGCACGTCTCACGACCTCTCCGCAGGTCCCAGCACGTCTCACGACCTCTCCGCAGGTCCCAGCACGTCTCACGACCTCTCCGCAGGTCCCAGCACGTCTCACGACCTCTCCGCAGGTCCCAGCACGTCTCTTGGCATCTCCGCAGGTCCCCGCACGTCTCATGACCGCAGGACCCAGCACGTCTCTTGGCATCTCCGCAGGTCCCCGAACGTCTCATGACCTCTCTGCAGGTCCCTGCATGTCTCACGACCTCTCCGCAGGACCCAGCACGTCTCTTGGCATCTCCGCAGGTCCCCGCACGTCACATGACCTCTCCGCAGGTCCCTGCACGTCTCACGACCTCTCCGCAGGACCCAGCACGTCTCTTGGCATCTCCGCAGGTCCCCGCACGTCTCATAACCTCTCCGCAGGTCCCCGCATGTCTCATGACCTCTCCGCAGGGCCCCGCACCTCTCAAGACCCCTCCGCAGGTCTCCACACACGTCCTCATGACCTCTCAGCAGGTCTCCGCACACCTCATGACCTCTCAGCAGGTCTCCGCACGTCTTTTGACATCACCGCAGGTCTCCGCACGTCTCATGATGTCTCCTGGGGTCTCTACACGTCCCATGACATCTCCACAGATCTCCGCACTTCTCATGACGTCTCCTCATGACGTCTTCTGCATGACTCGTGATGTCTCCTCGCCATCCGACCCTTGCTTTTTTATCCTGATGAAGAAGCACAGTACTGAATGGTCCATTTTTAATAAAAGCGGTTAGGAACAGCAGCAGCCGTAGCAATTTGTCACTGATCTGTTCAAATCTCATTTCTATGCTAAAATCTATATTTGGTCATATTAAAGTGACCAGGATTTTCAGGAATTTCAGGCAATTCACTTCAAGTCAATTCAGAACACTTTAAATCTTGTATGCAAATATTCCAAGAGTGAAAGACTAAATTATTAATGCAGGAGATGAACTTGTGGAAAATAAGTCGACTTTGTTGCTTGCAAAGCAAATCTGGCTCTGAAAAATGTGCCTGGCATTTACATAAATCTTATTGAAAAATCCCACTGAAGGGCAGTGACTAGTTTTATTTTTAAAACTCATGCTTATATATTTTTGTATAAACCCGAATCCTGCTTGCTCATCACCGCCTCAACTTGCAGTTGAGTCCCTATTTGACCCTTGAACTTATGACCCGTGTGAGCTTGTCTGATATCCCGAGGCATGCATCACCTCGGTCTGGGCTGTCTCCATGGCAACAAGGCATTTTCTCCTGAAACGTTGAGTGAGAGAATATAGGCATGCAGCATGGGGCTGCTAACAATCCTCTCTCTCTCCCTCTCTCTCTCTCTCTCTCTGACACACACCTGATTCCCAACTCCACCTGAATAAACACACATCCTCATTACACGTCTTCACACAAACAAGCTTTGCTCCTTCTTGCAAATCCTTGTTCTGTTTTCTTCTTCCTGTTCATCTCGTGCTGTTCGTCCTACGTACAAATTCATCATTAATGAATTCAACTCTTAAGCTCTCTTAGCCTTCTTTCTTTTCTTCCCTCTCAGACCAAAAAAAAATGGGAGCTTCATTTGGCAGCTTCACTCATTTCTCAAGAACCATTATCATATTTCAATACATTCATTTACAAGGCGTGTGAACGTGTGTGTGCGTGTATGTATGTGTGTGTGTGTACACACTCCCACAAGACAGACTGCTGCTCATCACACAAATCCTGTTAACTGCAGGAAATCACATTCTGCTCATTAAATTTCAAACAGAAAGACTGAAAGCAAAAAAAAAGAAAGAATGAAAGAAAGAAAGAATAAAACAGATAAAATATGCTTCTTTAAAGTCAACAGATTTTCACTCTCACTCATCACTTATCCTTCCCGGTGTAGTACATTTTCCTTATCATTTTATATTCATTATAAATAAATCAATAATAAATATCCTCTCTCACACCGGGATGTTTAAACTGCATTCAGCTGAGGCTTTGTGCATCCGGAGAACAGCTTTTCCACTACGAGAATATAGCGATGGCTATATTCTGTAAAACGGTGTACAAAATGCAGTTAAATTCCTCACCACCTACTGAACATGAGGAGTCAAGATAGCGTTCAAAAATGGCAGAAGGTGAAAAGATGCGGTTAATCCGGCTTTACGCTTTTTGGTGCAATGTTGTAGGTGACCAAAAAAAAAAAAAAAAAAAAAGACAAATTTTGAGATCGAGGGACTTTCAACGCATAACATGACTCGATCAGAGGAAGTGGAGTTAATACGAGTGGAGTTTTAAGATTTTATTTTTATTCAAATGAGCATTGCTACAGCACAATACTCCTCTAAACACCACTGTAGATACTTTGAAACTCATGTACTCATGAACATGTAACCCAAACGCACAATTGCACAGAAAATGATACTGATACTTATTACCTCAAGCTCATTAATCGTTAATCAGAGGTCTAATTAATCTCACTAATATCTTTCTTTAGAGGATTTTCATCCTATAATCTGACACTGAGAACACTTATGTTATACAGTTCATCCAGATTTTAAGAATAACAAGTAATAACAAATTGTAACGGTCAACAGTGTAAAATCAGCTTTAAAGGCTTTTGAAAAGGAAAACGTGAGACGTGTTTCTGAGAGGCTCGGCGTATACCCATATCGTGTACGTACACGGTATTTGGCAGAAGTTCTTATCATTCAATTCAATTCAATTCATTTGTATAGCTCTTAACAATTCCCATTGTCTCAAAGCAGCTTTACAGAAGTATGGAAACAGAAGAGAGAGAGGAAAAAAAGAAATAAATATATAATAAATGATAAGAAGAAAAATTAAGGATAAAAATAAATAAATATATTTACAATTAAAAGTTTAAAATTAACTAGATTTGTAAAGTTTGTCGTGACAAACTTTGATGTTGGCTTTGACGAGGCAAGTATTCGCAACAGATGGTGCTTTTTGGAGGCAAGTAGACATAAGGGTTAGTGTTGCTTTTGGAGGCAAGTGGACAGAAAGCTAGGTTGCCAAAACATTTGGAGGTAAGCGGAGACAAGCATGTGACATCATCCAAATACTCCTGAGGAAGTTCCCCACATTTTGCTGATTGTTTTGATATGTCACTTCTCCATGTTGTGCTAATTTTTGATTTTCACATGACATCACGTGAAATCATCAGAATACACGTGAGGAAGTTCCCCTCATTGTTCTGAGTGTTTTGATATGTCACATGTCCATGTTGTAAAAAGTTTTTTGATTTTGCATATTTTGGGGGCGGGGCTGTGGCAAAACCGAAAGGCCAGTCGGTACACCAATGTAAAAGTTTGTTCAGAGTATCACCCTAAAGGAGCTGGCCGAGTTTGGTGTAGTTAGTTCGAAAGCTTGCCGAGTTAAAAAGCTAAACCTCCAAAGTTTATAATGGGAGTCTATGGGAAAAAAAGGCCATTTTGAGACCCGGCACCGGAAGTACTGGTACTCGGATCGCTTAGAAAAGTAATGGCAACAAACTTAGAACAGCGTCTACAACATATCTGAATTTGGTGCATGTGGCTCAAAAGCTCTAGGCCACATTAAATTTTATAAATTTTTGTCTAAGCTGAAATCGGAAAACAGAATGTTGGCTTCCACAAAGCCAACATAATTATTTAAAATATTAACTTAAAATTTTAAATACTATTTAAATATCCCTATCCCTAAAGATCAAGCCGGTGGCGACGACGTCAAGGTAAAACTCCCTGAGATGATGAGAGGAAGAAACCTTGAGAGGAACCAGACTCAGAAGGGAAACCGTCCTCATTTGGGTGACACTCTACAGTAAATAGTGTAAATGTAAATAATGTCCTTTCTACAACAGTTTATAATAGTGTGACCGAGAGCTCCTGAGGAACTAATGGGTCATCGTACACTCTGAGTTCAGCACAGACCTTATACAGCAAAGATTATCATGAGCAAAGTGTTTTTAAAGTATATCAATAAATATGGGCTCTCAAGGTCAAAGACTAACAATACCACTCTGTAATAGTGGCACATTCTCTATTAACATTTACATTAACAGCATTTGGCAGACGCTTTTATCCAGAGTGAATTAGATGATAGTTAAGGACCTTGTTCAAGGACTCAGGGGTAGCAGCTTGGCAGTGGTGGGATTTGAACACATAAGCTACTGATCTGTAGTCTAAATAACCTGTAACATTACTGCACATTATGCTACTACATGCTATTATGCTATTGTTTACTAGTCATTCTTTTTTATTCTTAAATCTAGGTTATTTATATGCTCAGTCTAAGGAGGAGCTTGTTTCACTGTGTAACTGTATATGTGACAAATAAAAATCTTGAAACTAGCATCAGTCTAATTTAAGTATTTGAGGAAGAGGTAGAGCTCTAGACATGGTTTGAAGACCGCGAGTGACTCAGCTGTTTGGACATCTAGAGGAAGTTCTTTCACCACCTCCATGCCAGAACAGAGAATAACCTTGATGCAGGTCTTCCTTGTACCTTGAAAGACGGCAGGAGCAGGTCAGTGGAGCAGTGCTGGAGGATCAGACTGAGCATAGTGCAGTACAGAATGTGTGGTAAGTGGATGCTGGTCTGATTTTGGCTTTTTATGCAGGCATCAGTGTTGTGAATCTAATGTGGGCAGCTACAGGAAGCTAGTCTAAGAACAGTCAAGTCTCATAAATAACAAGGGTATCATTTCGTGTTTTCCCTATTATCACCTCAACATATATGATTTTGGTAACAAAAAGAAACATCTCTAAAACCCAAAACGATAATTGTTTTTTTGGGACAAGATTCATTTCTTTGTCCTCTTCATTTTATCCTAAAGCTTTCTGACTGAAATATAACCCAAAATCAGTTGATTGTCTACATTTAAACCCAGACTCGGTGGTTAGTAGAACTGCTCTCCAGAGAGCTGTGATAAAGAAATGCTTTTACAGTGAGGAATATAACACTCAGGGGTGTGTTGATATGGGAAAATAATCAATTAAAAGAGTGGTGTAGTAAATCAGCGTTACAGTTTTCACTCCATAATTGAATTTCCGACAAAAGCAAATTTTATGGTGTTTAATTCTTTGTTATTATGTTGTTTTATGATGAATCCAGGCTGCGGCAATGAGAGCGCCGGATCCCTCCGCTGGACCACCAGAAGGCTCATTCATTATTGATATGAATACTGTTACCACTTCCTTTACTTAACATCTATAAATGGACATTCTCTCACTAGATTCTCTTTTTTTTAACGTCTAGTACGACTAACAAAGCAAGAAACCAGAATGGCAAAATTGTTCAATCTTAAAGTGCAATTAAACATACAGTACTACTTATTGCTTACGTACAGTGCTTAGTACATATTATGTACTTGTTTCAAAAGCACTGAGGCTGGAGACCCCTTTTTGGAAAAAGCTGCCAACATGTCAACATATCAACAATTCATTCATTCATTTTCTACCGCTTATCCGAACTACCTCGGGTCACGGGGAGCCTGTGCCTATCTCAGGCGTCATCGGGCATCGAGGCAGGATACACCCTGGACGGAGTGCCAACCCATCGCAGGGCACACACACACACACACTCATTCACTCACGCAATCACACACTAGGGACAATTTTTCCAGAGATGCCAATCAACCTACCATGCATGTCTTTGGACCGGGGGAGGAAACCGGAGTACCCGGAGGAAACCCCCGAGTCACGGGGAGAACATGCAAACTCCACACACACAAGGTGGAGGCGGGAATCGAACCCCGACCCTGGAGGTGTGAGGCGAACATGCTAACCACTAAGCCACCGTGCCCCCCCCCCATATAAACAATTATACACTTTAATTTGTATGTAGAACATTCTCCATAAGAATCCTTGTGTAAGTCACTGTGTTACTAATGAAATGATGAAATGATAGCATATAAGTCACTGTGTTACTATTGAAATGATAGCATATTAGAACAAGGGCATTAACTATTGGACCTGTGATCTGCAGCCAGAACTATAGTCAGAGCTAATCAACACCTTCTTACCAATGGGATTTGAGAATTCAACGTCGCTGAGGTAATGTGTAGTTTTATTAACAATGTACAACAAAGAGGTGGAGGTTCTACGAGTTGTAAGCCTCCATGGATCATTTTTTTAAGGTTTTTTCCCCGTACATCCCACAGATGCTCTATTGAATTGAGATCTGGAGAATTTGAAGGCCTTGAACTCTGTCATGTTCCTCACAATTTTTTGCCAGGACAAATCCTGTTGAAAGAAGACACTGCCTCTCATTAGGGAATACTGTTGCCTATGTAATGCACTTGGTCTGCAACAATGCTAAGGTAGGTGCTACATGTCAAAGTAACATCCACATGAAAGCCAAGGATGAGAACATTACACAGAGCATCACACTGCATCCACCGGTTCACCTTCTACTCCTTGTGCATCCCGGTGCCATCTCCTCCAAAGGTAAGCGGCATACACTCATCCGGCTGTCCACAAGATGGAAAAAAATATGATTCATAAAACCTTTATCTGTTGCTGCATGGTCCAGTTCTGATGTTCACATTCTCATTGTAGGAGCTGGACAAAGTCATCATAGGTGCTCTGACTGCTCTGAAGCTACACAGCCCTATCTATCATATACTATATCCCATCTCTTTACAGCTCCTATGGTAACAACATCACATTACCCATCAGTGGTTTCAAAGTTAAAGCTGATTGGTGTATGTATACATCAATACAACGTGACTAAAACACAAAGACCGCGACTGTACATGGTCCACAGCAGACCAAAGTGCCATAAACGGATCACAGGATCAATATTTATATTTGCAGAGCTCACTTAAAGCGTACAAACCCCACAGGAACACTCGTCTGGAGTATACTGGTGTTGGGAGCCAGTTAACGTTAATATTTAAACTGAACGAGCATTAAAACACAGGACACACGCAGGTCATAGCATTGTGTCTCTTCATTCATAAGCAACTGAACAAAGCTGAAAAAAACTATGTCATATAACATGCTCAAGAAGGGGAATAAACACCCAGGTTTGCCTACAATTGCCTGTTTGCCACATCATGGTACTCGGTTATTAAACACTCTTACACTGTGCCGTGTAAAAGAAAAGTCTCTCTTTAAATTCTTTGGTGCTACTTCCTAGACAGCATGAATTCAAGGTGTTTGAAACACAGACCTAAAATCGGATTACACAAGATATTAGATTAGATATTACGGGACAATACAATTGTCTGAGATTACTCCAGGGAACAGTAAAGGAAGAAGCATTAGACTAAATAAATGCTGAAAGCTGTATTTGTAGCCTGTTTCATTTTATTCCTGTTTCACACACACACACACACACACACACACACACACACACCAGAAGTATGCTAGTGTAGAAAAACTACTCCAGATTCATCTCTGTATTAATGCTATGCTATATTTGCAGCTAAGTAGCTAGCCAAATTCTCTTTAACAGCATCTATTTGCTAATTTGCTGTCTAGCCAAGTCTGCTAACACTATGTTATATTTATACTAGTAACCTAGCTTAAAGTAGGAGATTTATTATATAGTGCTAACCTAAAGCATAAATGTGTTTTATAATACAAACTGAACATACACAAGACATCCGTGTGAGGCAATTTCTAAATTAGCAATTAGCTAAAATAAAATCACAAACAGGGGAGGCACGGTGGCTTAGTGGTTAGCACGTTCTCCTCACACCTCCAGGGTTGGGGTTCGATTCCCGCCTCCGCCTTGTGTGTGTGGAGTTTGCATGTACTCCCCGTGCCTCGGGGGTTTCCTCCGGGTACTCCGGTTTCCTCCCCCGGGCCAAAGACATGCATGGTAGGTTGATTGGCATCTCTGGAAAATTGTCCGTAGTGTGTGAGTGTGTGTGTGAATGAGAGCGTATGTGTGTGCCCTGCGATGGGTTGGCACTCCGTCCAGGGTGTATCCTGCCTCGATGCCTAATGACGCCTGAGATAGGCACAGGCTCCCCGTGACCCGAGGTAGTTCGGATAAGCGGTAGAAGATGAATGAAAATCACAAACAAATGATATTGTCTGTATGAAACCTTTGTTCAAAGGGGAACTCTTTTATCCTGAGATGGTAACTTGTGAAAAGCGTAATGAACATTCATTAGGAACAAACCTACAAGCTACTGTAGGCTAACGTGAAGGTTAGTGAACATATCCAATATAAGATGTCAAGAAATAGAAACAGCCAATTTTTTTTCTTTTTTAAGTACTACATTAACTAAGCTAGTGTTTTGAACACACCCTGTTGTGACATCGTAGGTTTTCTATTCTGTAGAAAAAAGACGTACTTCTACAGTCTACTTCTAGATAGAACAGTAGCTATATAATTTGATCTTCAGTAACAAGAGCTATTTAAACTATTTCCTGGTTGTTCCTTTACTGTATAAACTATAGGACTGACAATGTAATGACCAACAGTCGCAGACAAACATTTTAAGTATAAATAATCCATAAAAAAAGCCGTCAATGTTCTGTCCTTTCTGCAGGACCGTGTTGACTGAGAATGAGAGAGTGTGCCAAGTGAGAGTGTGTGTGTCTATGTGTGTGTCCACATACATGAATGTTCCACCAGAATGCAGGATTTTAGGCTGGACAGCAGCCACTGCTACAAACCGACATCAAATCTTATTACAAGCAGAAAGACTAAAACAGATCATTAAAACGCAATTGCATTCCCTTCTGTCGGCCTAATTCCCCTGCACACATGACTGTGAAAAAAATCCTGAACACACACACACACACACCTCGGAGAGTCATCACTTTCTTTAGATAGAACGAGGGTGACTGAAGCTCCCATGTGTCCCAACATTTACCAAACTCACTCCTCACTATTCGCTGTGCTGCTTCTTGCTGATCAGGCAAAAGAGTGTCTTTATAATTAATAACTACAGCCAACTGACACATGCTTGCCTCACTATCTGCCTGAATCAGCTTGCTTGTTTGCGTGTGTGCCGGCACTGTCAAGGTCAAGCTCCTTGCTTTCCTCTTCCCTTCCTATCGAAAAAAAAATTATTTCCTGATCAGATACAAACAAGCACAAAAACAGCAAGCAGACGCTGTTATGCGTTAGAATGGTCTTTATGCTAGACAGCTTTCTTTTCCAATAAGACACCTCCCTCCAGATTACACTCCACACACAAGCAGCTTTCCTGTCACCATAGAGGGTCACCAGCGCAGCACACCACTTAAAGTACTCAGTGAAATTAAACATTCACAAATACGCTAAACGAGGGTATTGTGCAGTGCAGTAATGCATGATTAAGTAAGCGTCTATGATCTGCGAGTAAAAATGTCTCGAATGAAAATAGCAGCTTTCCCTTAAGTGGTCATAAATTACTCATTTTTCAGCTTTGCTTGTATTTAAATGGGAGACGCCACTGTTTTCTGACCTAATCTCCATCCTCCGCTTGTGTAGCATATGTTAACTGCACAAACAGGAATTTCTTTCAAGACGTTTCCACTGACATGAGCAAAAATCTTTTTACTCCATTCTCTCTTTTAAAGGACATTCAAGGGCAGTTCCATTAATAAAACAGACAATATAATGCAAATTCAAAACTACAGTACAGCCATTACACTCTAGCAAGAGAACAAAGATAAAAAGACCAGAGATATAAAAGTAGATGAATAACACCAGACACTCATGTTTTTCCTTTTTTTTTACATCACTGTGTACAAGTTGGAACAAAACACTAAAGAGTGATGGAAAATAATCCACAATGGAATGGCATGGTGTAACCCAACACAAAGCAGAGTTACTGTTACCACTGAGGCTGATTTTTTTTTCTTTCACAGCATGCCCTGAAGCATTTTATTCCTCTTATACTACAGCAATCTGCAACAAGGATAATCTATATTTTCTTCTTCCAATTTTTCTCCTCAAGTTGGCCACTTCTAATCCACCAACCAGCTCTCTTCTAATCACACAGACAGCTAGCACTCAGGAAGGCAGGGAAGCTAACATGGCAGTGCTCTGAGACACATCAGGCCACCCGACCACATGTTTTTAAACTGCTACTCATTCTGCTTCACAGAGCGACATAACTCACTAAGAGGAAAGTGCCATCTGTCCTCTTCCACATACCTGATCTCACAGTTTCTTATTATTGGTTAGCGACGCTGTGAGTAACAGAGGAGAGTGAGAGAGCGTGAGAGACACCATCCTTCACTCCCAGACGGCATTGCCAATATTACTCCCTTTGCTCCCTGAGCAGATGGTTTTGGCATCATTGTGATGTGCAAACAAAAGTAACTTACAATATATTGTAACTCTAGATCGTATTATACTGTTGTATGGATCTTAGATTGATTGCATTACATGTCAGTCAGATGCCCTTTTGGGATGTCCTTGACCGACAAAAGCTGCTATGGAGTCCAGAATTTCTGCCAACGGTCTGATGCTCTGACTAAGTGAGACTAACTGGCCCACAGCTTCACATTAGACCGTATAAGAGGAGGCACTGCCCTTTGTCCTCGCACCCTGAGGTGGCAGTAGACCGTGCCACATAGATAGCCACAATTCACGAGTATTTTTACAGTTTCAGTTTGTCCACTTACTTTTGGTCTCTGAATTGGAGGGTGGGGTTGGGCAGAGAAGTGTTAATCTGTTCTGGGTGTAAATATCCTCAAATTAAAGCTGAACTTTTCACTTATTAATTAATCACTTTCACTTATTAATTAATTTAAACCCCAATACATTATGGTAGACGTGTTTTATGGATATATGCTGTATACATACACACACATTATGTGTACACACACTCAATATCTTTGATTATTTATATTTAAATTTTAATGTAAATAATATCACTGTGCTGCATTGTTCCACTATTTATAGTCCTGGTATGACTTATTTTAGCTATTCATTTCTGCCAATCCACTTTATTCTCCGTTTCTAGCCACCTGACCTGACTGGTACCCTTGTATTTAGTTTTATTTACTGATAACCCCAAATTATTTCATGATAAGAATAAGAATTGCTCACACATTTGGAGTTTAATTGAGAGACAGCTTTGTCTAAACTGTCTTAAAAAAGTGTTCTAAATAAACATTTACGGCGGAAGTTCAACAACTGCCTTTATACATCTATTATAAAAGTAAATATGTTTCATCTCTTGTCTTAGTACAGGGACATGTGCTGAAATTCTATTTTGTGTTAATCAGACATATGCTACAGATTTGGGCACACACACACAGGCGCACACACACACACAGGCGCACACACACACACACAGGCGCACACACACACACAGGCGCACACACACACACACAGGCGCACACACACACACAGGCGCACACACACACACAGGCGCACACACACACAGGCGCGCACGCACACACAGGCGCGCACGCACACACAGGCGCACACGCACACACAGGCGCACACACACACACAGGCGCACACACACACAGGCGCACACACAGGCGCACACACACACAGGCGCGCACACACACACAGGCGCGCACACACACACAGGCGCGCACACACACACAGGCGCACACACACACACAGGCGCACACACACACACACACACACACAGGCGCACACACACACACACACACACACAGGCGCACACACACACACACACAGGCGGACACACACACACACACAGGCGCACACACACACACACACAGGCGCACACACACACACACACAGGCGCACACACACACACACAGGCGCACACACACACACACACACACACACACACGCGCGCACGCAAACACACGCAGACACAGGCGGCGCACACACACAGACGGGTGCACACACACGCACACTCACACACACACAGGTGCACACACACACACAGGTGCACACACACACACAGGTGCACACACACACACACACACACACACACACACACAGGCGCACACACACACACAGGCGCACACACACACAGGCGCACACACACACAGGCGCACACACACACAGGCACACACACACACACAGGCACACACACACACACACAGGCACACACACACACACAGGCACACACACACACACAGGCACACACACACACACAGGCACACACACAGGCGCACACACACACACACAGGCACACACACACACACACACACAGGCGCACACACACACACACACAGGCGCACACACACACACACACAGGCGCACACACACACACACACAGGCGCGCACACACACACAGGCGCGCACACACACACAGGCGCGCACACACACACAGGCGCGCACACACACACAGGCGCACACACACAGGCGCGCACACACACACACACACACACAGGCGGACACACACACACACACAGGCACACACACACACACAGGCGCACACACACACACACAGGCGCACACACACACACACAGGCGCACACACACACACACACAGGCGCACACACACACACACACAGGCGCACACACACACACACACAGGCGCACACACACACACACACACACAGGCGCACACACACACACACACAGGCGCACACACACACAGGCGCACACACACACGCACACACACACAGGCGCACACACACACAGGCGCACACACACACAGGCGCACACACACACAGGCGCACACACACACAGGCGCACACACACACACAGGCGCACACACACACACAGGCGCACACACACACAGGCGCACACACACACACAGGCGCACACACACACACAGGCGCACACACACACACAGGCGCACACACACACACAGGCGCACACACACACACAGGCGCACACACACACACAGGCGCGCACACACACAGGCGCGCACACACACAGGCGCGCACACACACAGGCGCGCACACACACAGGCGCGCACACACACAGGCGCGCACACACACAGGCGCGCACACACACACACACAGGCGCACACACACAGGCGCACACACACACAGGCGCACACACACACAGGCGCACACACACACAGGCGCACACACACACACAGGGGCACACACACACACAGGGGCACACACACACACAGGGGCACACACACACACAGGGGCACACACACACAGGGGCACACACACACACAGGGGCACACACACACACAGGGGCACACACACACACAGGAACACACACACACACAGGGACACACACACACAGGCACACACACACACACAGGCACACACACACACACAGGCACACACACACACAGGCACACACACACACAGGCACACACACACACACAGGCACACACACACACACAGGCGCACACACACACACAGGCACACACACACACACAGGCACACACACACACACACTCAGGCACACACACACACACACACTCAGGCACACACACACACTCAGGCACACACACACACTCAGGCACACACACACACTCAGGCACACACACACACTCAGGCACACACACACTCAGGCACACACACACTCAGGCACACACACACTCAGGCACACACACACTCAGGCACACACACACACACACACACTCAGGCACACACACACAGGCACACAGGCACACACACACACAGGCACACACACACACAGGCACACACACACACAGGCACACACACACACAGGCACACACACACACAGGCACACACACAGGCACACACACACAGGCACACACACAGGCACACACACACAGGCACACACACACAGGCACACACACACAGGCACACACACAGGCACACACACAGGCACACACACACAGGCACACACACACAGGCACAGGCACACACACACACACACAGGCACACACACACACACACACAGGCACACACACACACACACAGGCACACACACACACACACAGGCACACACACACACACACAGGCACACACACACACACACACAGGCACACACACACACACAGGCACACACACACACACACAGGCACACACACACACACACACAGGCACACACAAACCACACAGGCGCATACACACACACACAGGCGCACACAGTCCACTATGCATGGTCCATACTAATCAGTATCACCACTGCAGCAAGAGGATTCCCTGATCCTTCTCTCACTATGCTCTCTGGTGCACACACACACACACACACACACACACACACAGAAACCTCTCTGTCTCCTATGGACAGACACACAGACAGACTGGCTGATGTCCAGGAAACCATGGAAACGGACACAATGCAGCAAAAGCCTGTTGAAACTATTTGATAATGAAAGACACTCAGAGCGACTAGCACAATCATCACGGATGCACTACATCCCACCAGCACTCAGACAAATCCTCCAATGTGCATTTCTATGTGTAATATTTGCTGTCCTGATATTCTGCCTATTAAGCAACTACAGGTCACTATGGGAAATATTCCTTGGGTCCCCACTCACACAGACTGGGGTAGCCTGTGTCATAAATCTGCCAAATTGTAAGTGTCTGCCTCAGCTTCCTCGGGTGTTGCTCTATTCTGCTGTATATTTAGTACGGTAGTGGCTCTTGGATAAGAAAACGGCTGACACAGCAGGTGCACACCCTGGACATGTGACTACAGACCAACATGCAACTACAATAGAATAAGCCATGCCCGAGCATATAAAGCTTTCATGTAATGGGTTTAGACTCTATACTGCGACAAGTCGCACACACTCCCACCTACACTCCCAGGGCTTTGGACACCGGGTGGCACAAGGTGGCATCTGCCTCTCTTAAAATGAGACAAGCTTTGACCTCAAATCCTATACCTGAGAGGTCCAATCCATGAAAAAATTCATTAATCACATCTAAATCAACTTGACTTATGTAATCAGTGTGTGAATTACAAATACATGAACCCATTAGGGTAAAATGTTCTTTTTTACACCTTAGAATTCCTAAAATGCATCTTTGTCTTGTGTATATGTATGTATGTATGTGTGTGTGTGTGTGTGTGTGTGTGTGTGTGTGGTTTTAATGTGGCATTGTTTAGTGTGCATTTGTTCATATTTTTAAGCGCGTGACTGAAAACCCGGACACAGCTGCAAACACCTGGCTACAGTCAAAAGGGGAGATAAACCAGGTTGCTATGGAGCTCGCGCCGCCCTGCGCCATTCTGCTTGGAGGCGCGCGAGCATACTCTCTCTCTCACACTCTCACACACACACACTCACACACACACACACACGGAAAGGTAAACGAACCACGCGCATCCGGATGCCATGTCCTTCCAATTTCTCTTATCTATTCTAGCACAATTCATTAAAAAAGCACCAGAGGAGAACGATTTGTGGAGGATCAGGAGGAGGCTGGACATCAGCAGACAGGTAACAGTCAGGTGTGCAGTTTTACTAGCAGATCTTACCTTTCACTTGGCTCTCATACTCCGTAAGGATCTCCTTCTCCTTTTTAAACTTCCCCGTTCCCGACATGATGTTCCACCCCTCGGTTCTGTCTCTGCGGTGCGGATTTACTACTGATCCAAACCTTCCTCCTCCTCCTCCTCCTCCTCCTCCTCCTCCTAGTCCTCCTTCTTCTTCACTGGCACCGATGCGTCATATCCAGCCACGGGTTCACCACGATCCGGTACCAAGCACACACAAAAACACAAAATCTAAAGTCAAATTACAAGCTGTCCGGTTTAAATGTCCAACACTTTACGGCACGCGCTAGAAAAGTCCACCGTGTCGGCTGTCACACCTAGGGAGGGGTGGGGGGGTAATAACGACTGGCACTTACGCCCAAAGGGGCGTCTTTACATTGCGAGTTTAAGGCAAACCTGCGAAGAAGCAGCCTTCCTGAAGCCTGGATTTCTGTCTTGTTTTTGCTCACGCGGTACCCGAGAGGAGAGAACCGGGTGGCACGCGCTCCACTAATCGAATGCGTGTGTGCGTGTGTGCGTGCGTGTGTGTGTGTGTGTGCGTGTGTGTGTGTGCGCCTCCCAATTCCGCTTCCCAAACGATCCCACACACCTCCACTGCATCCCCTACTACAGTCAATTGGTATGGGCGGGGTTGGGGGCGTGGCCTAGACAGGGTGGGTAACTAGGCAGAACTGATCTAAGGCCAAGTCCCGAGGAATAAAAACAACGCCAACGCAGCATCATTAGAGGAGGGGTATATATACATACATATGTATGTGTATAAAGGGACAGCATTCTAGTTTGACATAATACTCTGTAGCTTTGCTGTCTAGGAGGTTAGCGGTTGGTTTGGGACGCAGCCCTTAAAGCTGCAGGGGGTTTTGAGTAAACACAAATTAAGCGTTGATTGGCTAATTGGAGCTATTAGCTGCGTTCAGTCACAACACAGACAACGCGCCAAAAATGGAGGACATACGCAGGCTCAGTTCTGCAGCCAGGCGCATGTGGTGTCGTGTGAAACCCAAACTCTGGGTTTAATATTGCAGACGATTAAAAGCCCTTCATGTGTTTTTACAGTCAGGTCGGTTGTAACACTGTCAGTCGTTCCAACCAGCAATAAACTCCACTCACTGTCACTTACTCAGTAGCATCCTCTCCTTTCTTATACTGGATACTGTATTATTATTTTTAGTCTTCCTTCATGAAAAGCATCAGGCCAGAGAGGATGAAGCTCATTTTGTTCTAGTGTTATGGTCTGTAAATGAAATACTCTGTAGGTCACACCTGCCCTGCCCAAGGGGTGTGTTTTGCCTTACAGTAGCAGCTCATTAGCCATAAACATGGTTAGTCAAGTGTGTGTTTGTGTGTAGCTTCCTGCCCTCTATTCTGTACCTTGGTTAAGAGTGAGAGAGATTATTATTATTTACAAAAATATTATTTTACTAAACCCCAAACTTTTCCTAATTATAGCTGTGAGTGTGTTCAGGCCACTTGAATATGACCCGCTGAATGAACAATTACACGTTATGGACCTGAGTCTTTAACGTTCACTGGAAACAGCAGACCTCTGAAGATGATACTCGATGTCCATCTAGTGGTAAACTTTACTGACTACAATCAAACGAGTTTTTCTCTGGATAAGTGTCTCTCCTGCTCCAGCAACAGCACAATCCCACACTGTAGTCGGATAAAAGCAGAAACATGACAACCACTTATTTATTTAGGTCATTTATTGAAGCCCAGAATGTCTTTTCACGTGTGTGGACAAAAAGATATTAGATATATAGATAGATAGACTGATAGACAGACAGACAGACAGACAGACAGATAGATACATAGACAGACAGACAGACAGACAGACAGACAGATACATACAGATAGATAGATACATAGACAGACAGACAGACAGACAGACAGATAGATAGATAGACAGACAGATAGATAGATAGATAGATAGATAGATAGATAGATAGATAGATAGATAGATAGATACTTGATATTGATTCCAGAGAAAATTCAAGATACACAAATACAAATTAGCTATGGAAAATAAAATAAAATTAGAATAAACTTTAATAAAATACAAAAAAAAGAAATAAAAATAAATAGCACATACTGTAAAACTGAATATAAATAAATGAAAACAATTAATAGAATATAAATTAAAATATAATATTTTTACAATAACAACAACAACAATAATAATAACAATAATAATAATAATAATAATAATAATAATAATAATAATAATAATAAACGTTTTGTGCTTATTAACAGTATATATGCTGTTTACTTCTCTTTAGGGAGATATCCCTGCAGATGGCACTCAAGTGACTCAGAGAGAAAGATTTCATGATTGAAGACATCAGGATCGAAGATCTAATCGTAGATTAGCTTTGTGAGTGCCATGCACTCTTGTGTTTACCTGATGATTCACCCATGTCTGCTTGACCTTGATTTGCATTTAAATTTGGATTGTTAATAAACAGCTTGCACTTCCATCCTCTGCCCTCGTGACAGTTTGCTGATGGCCATTATATTATTTAACGCTTCAAACATTACTGAGAGTAAGTGCCTGTAAAAGACTGCTCAATGCCTTAAACGGTTAGACATTGCCTTATGAGGAACCGTGACACATCTGTATCTACACCTACAGTGGATATCATTTTCTTATGACATTACATTTACGAAATTTGGCAGACACCCTTATTCAGACTTTTTAACTCATTTTATAGAACTGAACAATTAAGAGTTAAGGGTCTTGCTCAGGGGCTCAGTAGTTGCAGCTTGGTGAACCTGGGATTTAAACTTGCAACCTTCTGATTGGTAATTTAATGCCTTAACCAATAAGCTACCACACCCCCTGTTAAGCTGCCACATCCCCTGTTATGCTGTCACATCCCCTTAACCCCTTATGAAGAAATTCATATGACTTAAAAAAGCACTATGTTTTTGAGGTTTTAATTACTTCATGGATAATAACAGTAAATAACATTAAAATACATTATTTAGCTAGGCAAGAAGAAATTTATGTCTAAATGTCATCTTATATATTTCTGCATGGACCTTAATAAGCAACTCTAATCTGGTAGGGAGCTAGTGAAAGCACTGAGTAAACAGTGACTTGGAGTAAACACTGTTTAGTCTCAGGGGTGTTGGAATAATGCATCGCCTGAGCCTTCTGACTTGTAGATGCAAGGAAGCAGAGTTAGATAGACCTGGGTGGGTCACAGCCAGGCGGCCAATCACAAGATAATGTCTTGTTTATCAGTCAAAACCCAAACAGTGACCGAGCCAAGTTCCACACACAGACATGGGAAGACCATGAAGCGTAATCAACTTGTAATCACAAGCAATTATAGTGCAGAACTGATGGCATGGGCAGAGCATTAACTCAAATTTCCAGGGAAGCAGATAGTACACAACGTCCTGTACCAACTACAAATCTTATTCTTTTTTTTATCCCTCTTTTCCCTTTTCAGATATACACTTTCTTTTTCCTTTGTTCAGCAAGATCATTATGCATTTTTAAGACACTGCCAGTGAAGATGATGAGGAGATGATGTTCAGAGTAGGGCATCATTTATTTAAATCATATATACTGTATATATAGTTTGTCTTGCAGCTCTAGTGTTGAAGGTTGAATTCTTGCTCCAGTGTGCCTGCAGTTTCCATGTTCTACCTGTACTTCAGGATTTTCCTCCAGTTACTCCAGCCTCAGTCTAGAGACATGCGTTTTAGGCTAATTGGCATCTCTGAATTGAATAGTGGGTGAAGGGTGTGTGAGTGTTTATGAGTTGCCCCGCAACGGGTTCGTACCCTGCCTAGGGAGTCCCCCACCTTGAGCTCAGTGTCCCCTGGGACAGAGTGTGTAGGATAAGCACTACAAAAAAAACAGATGGATAGATAGACGAACAGATGAATATGTTGCTGTACAACATATCCATCAGCACACATGCAGTCAGTCAGTCGCTTTCAAGCACAATATACACAAGGACACTTATGCTTCACACATACAGCATATCGTTGCATTAGAAAAGACCATGTTGAAAGGACATTTAAAGAAAGATAAAATCTGCACACTTCAAGCAAAACATTTATCAAAAAAAAGATGATTAAAATATAAAAATAATAGATTTACAGGTTATTATGGGAAAATACAGCCATATGATTTTAGATTTCTGTACTTTTATTTGTTCCAAAAAAATGTCCTTTTAGTCAAGGAAAAGGGAATCGACACCAAATAATGATTTTAGTTTCTTACTGTTTATCTGTTTATTCTTACTCTTTAACAATTTCTTTTTACATTCAGAAACTTTTCATTGTTTTAGAATCATTTTTAAGAGTTTTCTCCGTAAGTGGATAAACCTTTGCAGAATACTGCACTTGTCCTTATATAACATTCATTCATTCATTCATTTTCTACCGCTTATCCGAACTACCTCGGGTCACAGGGAGCCTGTGCCTATCTCAGGCATCATCGGGCATCAAGGCAGGATACACCCTGGACAGAGTGCCAACCCATCACAGGGCACACACACACTCTCATTCACTCACACAATCACACACTACGAACAATTTTCCAGAGATACCAATCAACCTACCATGCATGTCTTTGGACCGGGGGAGGAAACCGGAGTACCCGGAGGAAACCCCCGAGGCACGGGGAGAACATGCAAACTCCACACACACAAGGTGGAGGCGGGAATCGAACCCCCAACCCTGCAGGTGTGAGGCGAACGTGCTAACCACTAAGCCACCGTGCCCCCCCTCCTTATATAACAATGCAGCTGAATTGGAGGATTGTCCAGTGTTGTGCTTTCTAACAGACAGAGATAACTCTAAGCTGTATTGTTACGCCTTAGGACAGAAGAAAGTCTTTAATTTTTTGTTGTATTTATTTCAACATACAAAGAAGGACAAATTTTGTTTCACTAAATGAAATGCAAACACAAATAAGGAAAAACAAGCATGATGTCTTGTGCTTTTAAAAAATAATTAGTGTTGGTAAAGTGATGTGGTATAAGAAGAATAAAACACTGGGATGTTTTAGAAAATAATTAACCTTAGGTGGTTAAAGAATGTCATGTTTTATGCATAATGCATGGAAAAAATGAACATGATAATAGAAATAGAATTCATTGGAATTCATAGTCGTCTAATAGTGTGATCAGTTGATTTTCCATTTGTAATAGTAGTTGTTAAACCGTTGCCTGGCTGTAGGAGCCTTTTAAAAAGGACCCAGCCTTTATTAAAACGCTGTACTTGCTTTACCAATTATGTCAATGGACCTTGTGTCATCCCGCACGTGCTGTGCTAATGAACTTAGTTAAGATTAATGCTGCTATTGCAACAGCTTGACTCCGCAGGAAGTGGGTAGTTCTAATAGATGCATTATTTTTAAAAGTTTAGGCAACAAAGAGGAACAACTTATAAATGAACCCCTTGCAACAGAAAGATCGTTGATCTTAGCATATACAAACATGGGAAATAGAAAGTACGGCTTCCATCTGTTCTACAGTTTTATTTTTCACTGCCTTAATAACACAACTGCACAAAAAGCAAGAGATTTCAATATGTACTAATTTTTACTTTCTTTCTTGCCCTCGGGTAACCCTGTAGTGCTGTCTAACACCCCTGTTCTGCACATGTGAAAGACTAACTAGCTGATTGCTTGAATTAGGCATGTTAGTGCAGGAAAACATTTTCTCTGCTCAGACACAATAATGGAGAAGATTGGTTTTGTGTGAAGACACAAAAATGCACTGAAAATGTTGCTTTACAGAACAAAATACACAACAATGAACCACAAAAGAGATTATTAACCAGTAGAGGGAGCTGTAACATTTTTGTACATGAGTACACCTACAGCAATGATGACAGCAATCACAGTGAATACATAAATAAATGATTTATCGTCCTGCTGCTATCCTTTTATGTAAAGCGGTGCTCAGATCATAACTGGGAAAATAGCCTCTTCATTTGTGTAGTAATAAACATTCATTCATCAGGGATGAAAATGAGAACAGGAAGTGAACAGCAATGCCTAATTTCATCAACTTCCTGTCCTATATACTGCATCATTACAGAGAAACAATCCCTAATCCCTGTCTCATCGAGTTTTTATTCGTCTCCTGTATTTCCTTGGAGAGGCCAGAGTTAGATTTTGAGCAGATAAGCAGATAGATTTGAGCAGATAAGAACAAACATTAGGACAGAATTGATTGACCTTTTGAATATGAAATAAAAGTTGAACCTAAGAATAGGTAAAGGGTGCAGGGTCAAAGCTGAGGTCCAGATGCCTGCAGCAAAACTATCAGGATTTTTCATTCAAGAATAGATTATATCAGGAGGTAAAGGGGTAACAATCAGGAAGTAAACTGTAACAATAAGGAGGTACAGTGGTAATCATGAGGTAAAGGGGTAACGCAATCAGGTGGTAAGGGAGTAGCACAATCAGGTGGTAGAGGGTTAACACAATCAGAATTTAAAGGGGTAACAATCAGGAGGTGAAAGGGTAACACAATCAAGTGGGAAACTGGTAACGATCAGGAGGTAAAGGGGTAGCACAATCAGGAGGTAAGGGGGTAACAATCAGGAGTAAAAGGGGTAACAATCAGGAGGTAAAGGGGTAACACAATCAGGAGGTAAAGGGGTAACACAATCAGGAGGTAAAGGGGTAACACAATCAGGAGGTAAGGAGGTAACACAATCGGGAGGTAAAGGGGTAGCAATCTAGCATCTTTCTCTGCAAAGCCTGATAGCTGTTGCTGTTCAGAGTAACAGCTTTTTCCTGACAATTTGTCTTTTTCATTAATAATGCAGCTGTTTCACCGTTTGCAGCCAAACAGCTTCAGCATGCTTTCAGTTAGTTTGTTTTATTGTGCAGTTTGCATTTGGACCTTTCTGTGTCAGAGCAAACCTAATGTGAGCATCTGGATTTTTAGTACTGCACAGCACAACTTTTTTGTTCAAACTGATCAAAACTTTGGTTTATCACAAGAGCAGAGCTATATGTATAATTAATAAAGTGTTAGTTTGTTACTAAGTGACTTTTGGGTGAAACATAACAGAAATGAGTAAGTGACACTTTGGAACGTGGGGTTTAGGAAAATACATCAATGTAATTGTAATCAATTGTAATCAATACCAGGTAATCAATACCAGGTATCCGGAAGTGAACTTAACACTACCACGGTTATGTCTTATTCCTCTCATACCTGAGATGAGAGCCAGGTACATGATTTTCAAGTTTTTAAGCAGCTTATTTTTAACCATCCATTGCAAAGTTGTGTCATTCCACATGTTTCTATAAGTTCTGACAATTATTATTATTATTATTATTATTATTATTATTATAGTTGTTGTTTTTATTATTATTATTATTATTATTATTATTATTATTATTATTATTTTTATTATTATTGTTATTATTGTTGTTTTTATTATTATTATTATTATTATTATTATTATTATTATTATTATTATTATTATTATTATTATTATTATAGTAGTTGTTGTTGTTTTTATTATTATTATTATTATTGAGTCCCGTATTCTGTTTGAATCTATTGTTGTGTGCATGTTTGCTTGTTTTTTGTTTTTTTGCATCCAAGTACTAATACTATCCAATACTAACTCTTAACACCTGAGCATTTTGGCTTGCAATTCCATCCTGCTGCCCTACTTCTGCTTGAAGTTCTCCTCACTGCTGCTCAATATGGCTCCACATGGACACTTCAAAGAAATGTGAGATTACTGTGGATGATACCACTTAGAAAGCATGAAGAAAGTTTAGGAAAGCATTAAGACTGCAATTTGCTACAAATAGATTTGTACTCAATGGAAATGATTTATCTCACTGTCCAGATTCACCCAGATGAGGATGGCTTCAGGTCTGGTAGCTCTCAAGGTTTCTTCCTTATATCGTCTCAGTTTTTCCTTTTGCCACCATCAGCTCTAGCTCTCTAATTAGAAAAAAAAGTATATACATTTAAAATGTATATCCTGAATTAATATATTTCTATAAAGCTGCTCTATGACTATGTCCATTTTTTAAATGCACTATACAAATAAAATGGAATTGAACTGAATTTTAGCCTGTTCTCCAATCCATTGTAGCCTGATCTATAATAATCCACTTTGCACATTTATACTCACATTTTCATCTAAGCCTTATGTGCTTCAGTACACAACGATTTCCGATGATTAAGTTTTTTCATTATTCTAAGAAACCACATAAATTCAAATATAAATTTTATTTGTCTCATACACATACAGAGAATGACATGCAGTGAAATGCTTTAAGTTTTCGCATATCCCAGGTTATTATGAGCCCTGGGGTCAGAGCGTAGGGTCAGCCATAGTACGGCGCCCCAGGGGCAGGTGTTGTTAAGGGCCTTGCTCAAGGATCCAACGTTGATGTCTCAGCAGCTTGTCTCAGCAGCTTGTGGGCTTATAAATAATATATTTATAGTTATTTTTATGTTTTCTCTTAAAAGTTCTAAGAAAAAATCCAACTTGTTATATTACTCAGAAACGGAACCTCTTACATGAAGAATGTTCTATCTTGGAAATTTTACTGAGACAAATTTTGTAAATTACTTTATGTGGATCATCTACCATAAAAGTCTATGTGTTAGAAGATACAATAAAAACATTACTATTTTAGACTTCTGTGAATTCTGTCTGTGCTGTTAAGGAAAATCAGTCAACACCTGCTGACTAGACAGATGAGAGGATTCGGCAGTGCTGTAGTAGAATTGGTATTAGGTCACTTGACATTCAGTTATTGTGCAGAATTTTTCGTTCATCAGGAAATTAATTTCCTTGCACACATTACCTCAAAGGCAAGAAAGCCCCAATTACCTTCCTGTCATGTCGAGGCCTAATACTCCACACACACACATCTGCATAGACACATGAATGATGCTGATAGCAAGACTTCTGAAGTCCTTTCCCTTTAATATTTAATGAATGATAATTAAATGTATGCAGTCATGCCCTACTGACATGAAGTCTAGGTGGCTCTAAAGGTGATGGGATGAAGGTGTCAAATACACAGACCTTCCTGATTCATCCTAATACTTTATTTTTGCTGGGGCAATACGTTAGCACATGGATACTGTAGATTTGGACATAAGAGCTGCTTCTGTAATCATAAAGACTATTCCCGAGCACACCCTAGGACTCTTCTAGACACCTAAACTTTGTTTTATAATCCCACTTACTGGTGTCAGCCAGAAGAAGAGTCGTCTCAGGGAGATTTTACCTCAACACTGTGGCCCTTGACTTGCTATAAATCTATATCCAGATTATTTTAAAGCTGCATTGTGGCAATGTCTGTGAGCCAGGGTAAGGATCTGAGTATTGAGTAATGTCTTCCTTTATGCAACTGTATGATGTATGACTTTTTTGAAATCCAGTAAAATGTTCATTATTTTAATGTAGTCCCGTTTTTTTTTTTTTTTTTTTTAATAACATGAAACATTATGATTTAATGAGGTAACCAATGAAACCATTTTTGGAGTGGTCTGATCCAATTACTGAATGAAGAGTGGAGTATATTCCAATAACAACATCTCTTTTATTTCTCTTATACTACAAAGCATTGCCAACATTTATCATTTTTTACTTTATTAATGATTATACTTTGCACCATTTACAGTTACATTTGATCTTGTGGAACATTTGACCTAACGGAAAGAGATATAATAAGGGCACAAAATATATCCTTAAGGATCTATTTATATCTATAAGTGTTATATCTATACCACATTTTATTTTTTTTTTCTCAGGGGTGCATTTATGATGCATGTTTTTTGCACGCCTGATACGTGCTATCACTGGGCAGACAAAATTCTCCACAGATATTTTCCATAAATGTAAACAGTGAAGCCAACCACAACACACACTGTAATGAAATGTTGGAGAACTGTCAAGACAAGAGTTTTTAAAAGCCAAACATTTGACAGTGTCAGTTCTACTCTTTCACCTAAATTAGTTTTTTTTCTCAGGTCCATAAATGTGTCTGCAGATGTCATGCAACAGCCTCTGTCTAAGAGACATGTTTATTTATCTGACATTTTGAACACTGACATTAGAATAGTGTATAATAATATTTGAGAGTCTTATCCCGCTTGCAAGTAAATGACTGGTAAAATGTTGATATGTACTGAAATGTTGGGCAAAGAATTGTTGCCAAAAAAGACAAAAGCTTAGCACTTGACAAATGTAAAAAAAAAATGTTTAAAAGACTTTATATTATATTACCACTGGAGTTAACATTTGCACACAGCACAATGTTTCATTATGCATTATTTCTCTGGAGTTTTACAATAAGAGTAGTGAAATAAGTTTCTTGCATTTGGGGGCCATCTGACCATTCTTTCAGTATACTGGTTTTTAATTGTACCACTTTGCATTAAGTTTCCATTGCATTAAGTATTAACTGCATTACTTAACAGATGCAAGCCAAAAGCTTCTTCAACTTCATGCTGTGAACTTGTCCAAAACCAAGCTACAAGCTACCTAGCCCGTATTTTTTTATTGCTGCCATGTGTTTTTTTGTTTACGTTTTGTGTTCACGTGTCTGTCCCACCCTTGTCTAATTTCTTCCCGCCTCAGCACACCTATTCCTTACAGTATGTGTCTAATTGTCTCCCCTTTTTATTCCAAATCCTCATCTTTGTTTTGTCTTTGTATTGTCTTGTTTTTTTGAGTTTTGGTTTCTTTTCCCCAGTATGTTCCCGGTTTTGTTTGTTTTGTGTTTTTATGAAATAAATCATGTTTTTTTTTAGCTATCCTGTTTAGTTTGGGTCTGAATTTTATCCTGGAAGATACCCCCCTTCTCTGACAACAAGTATGTCCAACTCCAAGCCATTAACGTCCCCAAATCCAAGTTGTAAACCTCTCTAAATCCAAGCCACAAACTTATATTTAGTTATTACTTTATTAGCTAAATTGATTCTAAGCAATTAAGCAATTTACAAAAACACCCATTTCAAACCAGAATCACACATAGGCTTATTCTCCTTATGTTTTTAGGAGTTCATCATGAACAAGAGTCACATGCTGAACTCCTAGGGGACCCCAGGTGCATGAAGGCACTTCAGCCCCTTACTACATGGTACCCGAGAAAGATGAGATCCATTACAGCGGTTAAGCTGTAGGTTGATATGGTGGACTGAAGGTTTTATAGCATTTTCTAAAATCACATATTCGGTACATGATGTCTTTTGGAAGAGTGCAGCATAGATACTGAAAATAACATTTTACACTAATATACCCTAGAAAGCCATTCTCTATACTGTGATATGCCTCAATGGCTGCCACATACAACTTTAGTGAAAATTGGAATTTGATGCTGTCAGGAAGTCATTAGAGCAAGGTCAAGATCTTAGGGATGTGGAAAATGCACTGGGTCTGAAAACCATTCAAAGTACGCTTATTAAAAAGCACACAAGTCCAGTTTACTAGAGACTCAGAAGACTTTCCAGGACTGTTGGGTCACATTCCTCAGCTGAATCGATCCATACTGTATGTACTTTAGGTGACTTTGGCTGACAGAAGTAAATCTCTTCATCAAATTCAAACTTAAATGTATTTGTATAGCGCTTTTAACAATTGACATTGTCTCAAAGCAGCTTTACAGAACACAAACATAAAACAAAAGGTTAATGGTATTAATATAATACAAAAATTCAAGATTAATATTAGATATATTTAAATGTATTTGTTTTTATCCACAATGTACAAGCCTGAGGTGACTCAGGTGACCGTGACAAGGAAAAACTCCCTAGGATGGAAAGGAATAAACCTTAAGAGGAGCCAGACCCATAGGGGAGCCTCATCCTCATTTGGATGTGAAAATATACAGTCTGACAGTCTGACCTCAAAGCCCACATGGAGTTAACATCTCCTCTTGTGAAAGCCAGTGAATGAAAAAGGAACCTGTTGGCCATCTCAGGATCACTAGCATTACTTTGTTTCCAAGTTAAGAAATCCTGTAAACTATGAGAAGAAACAGTGGTAAAGGGAAGTAAATGTGTCATTTCAATCCAATTAAAGCTTCATGTGTCATATACAAACAAGGATATGATTCATAGAGCTCCCAATACTTCTCCCACCCCTATTTTATGGTATGTCACTTGTCAATTCACACCACTAGCCAGCTGTCCCATATCATATGACATCTCCTAACCTGTGATGGCGAGGGCTAACACTTGCTTCCTCTGAGACTTCAAAAGAAAGACAAATGCATCACATGGGCTGCACAAGCCAATCTAAGAAAAGTGCCTCCTGCCCTCTTCCAAATACATTGGCAAATCTTTGTGCCCTTGACTCCCAGGCACAGATGGCTATCACATTGTCAGGATTTGAATTGGAGCCAGTAGCACCTTAATTGTACAACATATTAGAGGGCAGAAGTAGACATATATTAGGACAAATAGGCCAATTGTGAAAAAAAAGAATTGCAATTAAGGGAATACAGTAGGAACCACAGGGAAGGATAAATGGCTTTCTTGGTATATACAATATAATAAAGTAGCATAGAAATAACATCTTTTCTTTACTATGTGTACACTATATACAAGAGTGATTATGTGCAATATGTGCAAGTTGGAGTGCAGAGAAGGCCGAGGGGAGAGAAACTGGTCAGATGAGTCATCTCTGCTTAAGGGGCAGTGTGTTTTATGTCCAGAAAATAGCCAGCAGTTATTCTTGATTGAGAAAGTCATTGGCCATTGAAACTAGATTCTTCTAAGTCTCTCTTAGATGGAAAGAAGGAAGAGCAGTTGTGTTTGGCCTGTTCAACCCAAGGCTTTTTTTTGAACCTCTTGCTTGAAAATGACATGCTCAATTTAAAATGAGTATATCTCAGAAACTTCAAGGTGTATTGGAATAAATCTGGTACTTAGAATGTCAGAATGTCAGAGTTGTCTAGAATCCCATTCCAACTAAATTACTGAAAGAAGTGTTACATACAGCTGATAAGCCTCTTCTTAATATTATTAACTCCTCGCTATCTTTAGGTTACGTCCCTAAACCTTTCACATTAGCAGTTATTAGGCCACCCATTAAGAAACCTATTTCTTTCCGTTTATGTCTAAGGTTGTGTCTGTTCAACTGTGCTCCTTCTTACAGGGGAACAATATCTTTGAAGAGTTTCAGTCAGGTTTCAGCCCCTATCATAGCACAGAAACTGCACTTGTGAAAGTTACAAATGACTTGCTCCTAGCTTCAGACCAAGACTGTATGTCACTATTAGTTGTACTTGACCTTAGTGCTGCATTCGACACTATAGAACGCAACATTCTCCTAGATCGCTTACAAAATTACACAGGTATTCTGGGAAAGGATTTAAGTTGGTTTTAGATCCTACCTGTCCAGTCGATACCATTTTGTAGAATTAAATGATGAATCCGCTAGTTTACTGCCAGTTAATTGTGGGGTCAAAGGTCCTTCTAGGTCCCTTTAGGACCTCTGCTTTTCTCAGTATACATGCTTAGGGAAAATCATGGGATTAGTATCCATTGTTATGCCAATGATACCCAGTTATATATCTCATCAAAACCAGATGAAATTTTCTGTTGTTTAACTCCGATAAGACAGAAATATTACTTATCAGTCCAAAAACCAGTACACAGAAGCTCTCACACATTTAGAGGGATGTACTGTAACTACTAGCTCAACAGTGAAAGACCTGGGTGTTTTCAACACTGAAAGACAGCAACTTGTCTTTTGATAATCATATAGAACATATTGCAAAATCTTAGAAATATTGCCAAGCTAAGAAACATCCTATGCTTCTAGACTGGACCATTGTAATGCATTACTAGGTGGTTGTCCTGCATCTTTAATAAATAGACTACAGTTAGTCCAAAATGCAGCTGCCAGAGTTCATCCCAGGACAAGAAAATATGATCATGTAACCCCAATTTTATCATCTCTACACTGGCTACCTGTTAAGTATAGAATTTATTACAAACAGCTGCTACTTACGAACAAGGCTCTTAATGGTTTAGCTCCCATGGATCTAACTAGTCTTCTAACACATTACAATCCTTCACTGAGATCACAAAACTCAGGACTTCTGGTAGTTCCCAGAATATACTGTATACATTTACTAAAGGTGGTAGAGTTTTTGTATTTAGCTCCCAAACTTTGGAATAGTCTTCCTGACAGTGTTCGGGGCTCAGACACACTTTCACAGTTTAAACGTAGATTAAAAATTTATCTCTTTAGTCAGACGTACTGTACACATAATACATATATGCTAATTCCTCTCCACTGCTTCTTTCTTTCTACCCATCCCGAGGCATTCAGAAATTGTCCCAGCTCCGATGCCATGAAGATTTTGGACCTCTACTGAGATGAGGCCAATCGTGTGAGGATTTACCAGCTCCATTTGGAGTCTGCTTCATGAAATATTCTGACATACTAAGAGGAGATGCCAACTCCATGTTATTTTGGTTTGCCTAAATCATCTCTCGACCATTTATAATTGGTATAAAATGTGGCAGTGAGATTATTGACAAGCACCAGAAAACGTGAGCATATTATTTTAGTATTTGTCTTATTATACTGGCTCCCGGTTAAGTTCTGTATTGATTTTAAGATTTTACTTTATGTATTTAAAGCTTTACATGGTTGCGCTCCCTAGTATATTTGTGACCTTCTTATTCCGTACCCTACCCCTAGATCTCTTCGGTCTGCTAATCAGTTTTTTCTCTCGGTACCTCGTGCACATTTTAAAACTAAGGCCAGTCGGGTTTTTGCTATGGCAGCTCCAAAGTTGTGGAACAATTTTCTTTTTTATTTAAGATCTGCTATCACTCATTGTTTAAATCTGCTTTAAAAACCTGATTTTTTTGTTTTTTAAAAAATCTCCTTTAAAAATCTGCTTTTATTCTGAATGTTTTAACTCTGTTTGAAAGTGTAGAATTTTGTGTTTTCTTTTGGTTTGTTTTGGATTGCGTTTTTACATTTGCACTATTTTTGTTTGTTTTTATTTAATGTACAGCACTTTGGCTGCAACGGCTGTTGTTTTTAAATGTGCTTTATAAATTAATAAACTAAACTAAACTAAACCTCTTCATCAATACAACATTTGTCAGACTATATATTTATAATCACACCCTCCAGTGTCACCCAAATGAGGATGAGGTTCCCCTTTGAGTCTGGTTCCTCTCAAGGTTTCTTCCTTTACCATTCATGGAAGTTTTTCCTTGCCACTGCTGCCTGAGTCACCTTAGACTTGCTCATTGGGGATAAATACAAGATATATCTCTCTCTTAATATATTAATCTGGAATTTTTGTATTATGTTAATCTTTATATTATACTTTATATTAACCTTTTGTTTTATGTTAATGTTCTGTAAAGCCGCTTTGAGACAATGTCAATTATTAAAAGTGCTATACAAATAAATTAGAATTTGAATTTAGGGCAGAGCAAGGACACGTGAACATGAAAACAACAACACATAACATGATACATGAAAAACAGACTGCAGGAACGCCTCCTAGAGTAAAGGCAGCTAATGTCCAAGCATAAACCTGACAGCAGGTTTTCATTCCAACCAAACAGAAGCCGAGTCTAAGCTGAGTCTAATGAAAGCCATGATCGACTGATTAAACAGGTGAAATCAGGTGTAACTCCTGCTTGACTGGAATGAAAACCTGCATCCTCACAGGTGCTTTTGCAGATAAGATAAGACAAGGCACCACTACTTCAGATAAAAACAACACTCAAAAGAAGTAAAATATAAATGTAATTTGTGTAGCTTGCTTACTGATACTGACTTATTATAATTTCTATGCCCTTACTCACCTTGATGTCTCAGAGATTATAAGCCCTGTGGTAAAATGCCAAGTGGTGGGTTATTATCCGCCTGGAAGGACTTCACAGACACAGCATCCTTGCCTTCCTGTGATAAGTGGATGGCTGGCCATGGAGCTATAGATAGCACTTGGGTGTCTGTCGGCAAATCATTGATTAGACTAGAGAGTAACTCAGACTGCTTCCTAGACTGTAATAATAATAAGATAGATAGATAGATAGATAGATAGATAGATAGATAGATAGATAGATAGATAGATAGATAGATAGATAGATAGATAGATCCTTTATTGATATAAAGGAAATTCAAGCATCCTTTTGTAACATACAGAAAAACATGATTATCACAACACAGTAGTCCCAACCAAAATGAATTCTCAGCAGTTAAACTATAAGCAACAGATATTGAACATAATAATATCAACCCATGCAGCATTGTCTATAAGGCACAGCAGTGAGTAGTGGGTAGTCCAGGTACAAGTAAGTTCTGTGCAAACATTGGGGTGAATTGTTATCACAAGGGAAAAACAAAAGGTACTATATTATTACCAAATATTAATCTTAAACGTGAAAATTATAGATTTTTTATTTAAATTCATTTTTACAGATAAACTGATGAGGTTTTCCACCTTCACATGTTTTTCCTGAGGTACACATTCACCAGGAGGTCATGACAAGTTCATGGTTTTGTGTGTGAGAGTTTCATTTACAAATCAGGTGACAGCAGTGTTGTCCTCCTATTCGCTGCCAGAGAAGCATGAAGTGATAATGAGAACTGTTCTGGGCTTCAGGACATCATGCACCCAGAGAACAACACATGAACACACACACACACACACACAAACACACAAGAACTCCCACCCATGTCTCTGAGCGTGTGAAAGATAGCTCAGCTTAAATTGGGAAGATTGTTTCAAACCCACACAAGGCCTTTGAACCGTGAGGTGAAAATCTCCACAGACTTTTTACTGGAAGAAAGATAACTAGGTTCTAAACAGGTTTCCTACTATTTAGGATTAAGCTTGTTTAATAAAAAGTTAGTTCAGTGTGAGGACCTTTATGATAGAACAGGAATCTGTTTAATTACCTAAAAAAATCTAATGTCTGGCCATTAAGAATGCATTAGTACACAGACACCTACACAGATCAATGTCCTGTATTAACCTGAACATTAGTCAAACACTAGAATGAGAAGTGAAGTGTAGGTGCTTATGGGTTAATGGTTAAGACCTTTTAATTTATTCCCATCATTAAACTGATCATTAAAAGAAACTTTTTTAATAATGCTGTCATGTTATAAACAGTGTAATGAACCCCATTTTCTGCACAGGCACTACACCGTCCATGTATCTCTTATGAGTGTATATGAGACAAAAGAGACATAAAGGAGCAGGACCATTCATTCATTCATTCATTCATTTTCTACCGCTTATCCGAACTACCTCGGGTCACGGGGAGCCTGTGCCTATCTCAGGCGTCATCGGGCATCAAGGCAGGATACACCCTGGACGGCGTGCCGGAGCAGGACCAGAGAGTCTTAAATGACACAATTAATGGTAATGATTTCCATTTGGTTGAATACCCTAAAGATACTAGATGGTGCTAATTTGTTGGTTGGTGTTGTAGTTTTGTCATTTCTGTGAGTTTTGGACATCGCTAGAACCTTTTCAGTGGTGTTTTACAAGAAAAGAAATTCATTTTATTTTCCAGCAATGGTGGGCGTTTGAAGGATGAGATGAACTCTTCTTTTTTTTAGAATGATAATAGATGTGTAGTTCATATTGTCTGGGTTTATTTAAGTTTGGGGGATGAAACACTCTCAGCTGTCTAAAGCCGTTGGCCTTTGGCTCGGCTTTGGTCAGGTAAAAAGAGCCACATGAGGTGAGGGGTGTCATGGACTGCCTGGACAGAGATCCCTGCCAGGCAACCAGAGGGTGAGCTAGAGTAGCGAGTTTTTTTTTCCTCTGTCACTGTTGTGTTTTTGTGCTATGTGCATTTGTTTATGTTTTTTGTTTCCCCATCTTTGCACACATTTTCCCTTGATTGCTTCCACTATATATACCTTGTTTTGTTTGTCTTTGTTAATTAGTAAGGGCTTCATGTTTGTGCCCCCAGTCTTTGCATGATCAATTTTGCAGTTCTATGATGAATGGTGCCTTCTGATTTCAGTAAAAAAAAACTTCTAGTGCTCTACTGTGTTTGGTACTTTTTTTTTATTTTTTCTAATAAAGTCTGATTTGTGTCTTAGATTCTGAGTTTCTGAGTTCTCCCACTGGTGGCATCATTGTGAAAAGAGGTACTTAGGAAATTATCTTTAATAGGTTAGTCATCATTTTATGAGATCTTTATGAGACTTTTGCTATACATGGCTTGTGGTGAGTGTCAATACATGTTCATTTGCAGTCCTGTGAACATGCTTGGCCATGTTTGGGTGACTGCCATTTTGTAAATCTGACACAACTTTAGTTGATATTGGCCTCTCCTACAGTAAGTAATTGATAAATAAGGTGCAATGTCGAAACATCGTTCATCTGTGATATTATTTTGATCGCATGATATTAATTAGAGCTTAACACTAAGATCATGGAACTGGGATTAAGACAAGCCTTTAAAATCTTACTGTGTAGACTGCAGTTCATGTCTGAATTTAATATATATCCATATGGCATGATATCATTCAGATTTTTATCAAATAACACTAGGGCTCAACATGCACTATATGGTGTGTGATGTTAGATTGGGAGTGAGAGGGTTTGAGAGGATGAATAAATAAATATGCCATAGAACTGAATGTGATCAGCAGACAAACGACAGTATAGTAAATCAAGCTTTTCTGAAATGTTTAGGGCCTTGAATTTCTCTTCTGATGTGGGTCTCTGAATGCATTGCATTGTAAAATTCCCTGACTTTAGACAAAGAGACAGTAATTACAGCCCATGTACCAGACTGATGGAGTCTGCACACTGTTACAAAACGATCTGGGGCAATGGAGGCAGATCTTCAGCTGAGAGTTATCGTAGGAAAGCATCACTAATGGTGGACACCTGACAAACTGAAATACATGTGCAGAATAAAAATGAATGTCTATGTATTACAGGCTGAAATCTAGTAATGTGCACAGCACTCACAGAAAGGTTCTTGTTTGCAATCTTGCTTTTAAAATGCATCAGCTGCACTAATCTGCATAACTGCACTGTTTTTGAATAAATAAATAAAAAGCCTCAGAAATATGCAGGTACGAGCATGTGAGAGGACCGTTCAGGACACATATTTCTCTTAATATGGCTGTAAGATTTATTAGCTAATTTCTTTAGCAAATAAGAAGAATATATAATTCACATACATCAAAGCACCCACACAGTAATTACTGACAGCGGTGTTGATTCTTTCCATTAATAACACCACCACGTCGCATACATACACAATCAGATCTGTCATGGTTTTATTCCTGCCTCTAGCAAAATTATTTGAACTCCATGTAAGATGTACCTGCCTCCCTTGCCATGCTTCAGAGACTCGCTTTATATATATATATATATATATATATATATATATATATATATATATATATATATATATATATATATGAATTATTTGAATTTTTAATTAATTTTTAATTCCTTTCCACATTCACTGAAGTCTTTTCATGTTGCTTGAGTCATACTCAGCCTGCCTGGGGCCTGTGATCCAAGTTTATAAAATTTAATAGCAGTAAACCTTTTCTCTTCTTAATTGTCTTTGTTATTAGAAGTTGAGAAATGACCTTTTTTCTTTTTACTTGAGGGTTAAATCTTCAAAAAGAGAGGTAATTAACATATACCTGCATGTAGTTGTTCCAATAATGAATTTTGAGAAATAAATGCTATCCCTTTTTCTAATTAAAATCATATAGGGATTAAGACAGAAAACAGAAAGAGAAAGAGAGAATATAAACTTTAAACATTTGGACTGGTTCAGTATACAGTTATTTAAAAATGTTATAGTAATAATAATCTTTTCTCATCAAGTACTTTTCATATATATGGTAGCTCAGAGAAAATGGTAAACAAATTTGTGATAATAAAATGAAATGTATTAGAACGTATAAGGACAAAATATAAGATATAGTTAAAAGAAGTGAAGTGTAAAGAGAAAAAAGTTCATAAATATAGAAAAATACATTTGTAAATAAAATTCAGTTAACCCTTGTATGTTGTTCGGGTCTGTAGGCCATATTCATAAACATCAATAGTTTTGAAAAACTTTGCTTCCTTGTAAATTTGTTGATTTCTTTCCACTCATAACTTGATTAAACTTGATTTTCTTTTTTTTTATTACATTTTATTAAAAAAACAACAAAAAACAAGTAGCACTTATTTTTTTTAAAAATGTTATGTAATAAAGGTAAAGGGCAAATATTAACCATATATGGTGTTTATATTGCTTTTAATTGGGATGAAGTAAACATCTGTAGAGTATTTTAACATATAATTTTTTATTGTGTTGAATTAAAAACCCAAAAATGCAGCGGGTCCACCAGAGCCACGAACACTGGCTGAGTAACAAAAATACGAACAACATACAGGGGTTAAATGCCGAAAGAAAAAGGTCATATTTTAAAAAGATGAAAAAGAGATCAATATAATCATGAGAGTGAATAATGTAAATCTAACCCCATGGATCTTTAGAGTTAAACCTAAAGAAACCAAGCAGTGTTTGAAGATTACAGACTTTTTCCTTTGAAGAATGTGTAAATCCTTGCGGACTGCAGCTGATCCTCACATTACACACTGATGAAATGGTTATTTGAAGTTAAATTTAACCTAAATATTTCCACCTGGCAATAACATGTGCCCTGAAATTTCATTAATCTGTTTTCAGTTGGTTGTATCATTGTCATTTGCCATTCCTCCTAAAGCTTTCGCTAAGACCAAGAAGGAGCACTGTGAAGTACAAAGAACAAATTCACATTCTTTTTAAGAGTAAAACTTTAATCTTATTTTTGTCTAAAAAAGTCTAATAATTTCCAATTCAAGTTGTTGTAGCTAAAATATTGGTCGCTGACAAATTTTTGAATGATCAAACATCCCAATTATCTTGTATTTATATCTTGTTTGAATTGACCCTTGGTATAACTGACCCCATTACAACTGACCCCCATTACAACTGACCCTTGTTTACAAGTGACCCAATTACAATTGACCCCATTATAACTGACCCCCATTACAACTGACCCTTGTTTACAAGTGACCCAATTACAATTGACCCCATTATAACTGACCCTTGTTACAACTGACCCCCATTACAACTGTCCCTTGTTTACAAGTGACCCAATTACAATTGATCCCTATTACAACTGACCCTTGTTACAGCTAACCCAAGAACAAGAGATCCATATTATAATTAACCCTTGCTACAACTGACCCCATTACAACTGACTCATACTACAACTGACCCTTGTTCCAACCAACCCTTGTTAAAACTGACCCCATTACAACTGACCCCATTTCAATTGTCCCTCGTTACAAGTAACCCCAGTACAAGAGACCCCCATTACAATTGTCCTACATTACTAATGACCCTTGTTATAACTAACCCCAATACATGAAACCCCCATTACAATTAATCCTTGCTACAACTGACCCCATTACACCTGACTCATACTACAACTGACCCTTGTTACTACTGAGCCCATTACAACTGACCCCTCATTACAAGTGATCCCTTATTATAATTCACCACTGCAACTGTCCCCAAATCAACTGACCCCTGGAATTAGTGTTTCAGCTTTGGGATGAAGGATGCACTAAGAATGCTCTGTTTTTATCGCAGCCTCTACAACATCCTCCCCATGTGATGCGGGGTTCCTGGGAGCCAAAATCACTTTAGAATCCAAATCCATCAGCAAACACTGACCCCCATCAAGACAACAATGATTTATTACAAGAGGAGTTTGAAGGATGTGAACCTTTATTCATAAAGTTCAATTAGATTTAAGATCTCATATCAAAGCAAAATAATGGTGCTATGAAACCCAGAGAAGTGTGTGACACCTATGTATGTAGTTATTTGCACTTCATTACCCGGGGGCAAGAGGAAGAGGCTGGTGAACATGACGATGACTCACACATTCAGTCATTCAGTCATGCTGGGTCTTTGGTCCTGTATTTCAAGCTTTGTAGGCTTAACTCACCTGGCCTGAGAAGCCCCTTGTGTGCATTTGGAAATAGCTTTTCCCTTGTAAAGCAAACAAAACTGAATGATAACTGGCCCTCCTAAAGGGTTCACAAAAAAGTAAATATTAAGTGTTAGTATATTAACTTTAAGTAACCTTGATTAATTCTGAAGAAATTGTTGAAGAACTCTGATTTGCAAATCCACTCATAGCTTCACCCTTGAGTAACCTGGTGGCCTTTTCCCTGAGTCAGCACAGCATGGTTCAGTGCCTGCAGCTTCAAATGCTCCATCTGATCACTGCTGCAGAATAAAAATCTTCTAATAGTTTTCTTTTTTACATGTAATCATGGCATTAACTGAATGGCATTAGTTTTCTTTTACTGTTTTAATACCTGAGTACATTTAAATGTAGTATTCTTTACTTTTACTCAAGTAAATATTTGGCTAGATAGTTCTACTGTGATTTGATTTCGCAAAACAGTAATAATTTCACAGGTAAAGCGTTTCGTGTACCTGAACTCGTACTCAAACTCAGTGTAAAAAATGGCACTGATGCATAACTAGGATAGATTTTTGCTTATCTTTTTTGGTTGATACTTTTATTCAAATTTTGAGCATGTAATGGCCAAAAATCTTGTTAGAAGACACAAGAGTGGCAGATTGTGAGCTCCTGAATATGACCTCATGACTTACTGACCAGCAGCCCAGTTCCCTTCCATGCAGTACTATGTCTTAGACAGCTGAATTATAAATTATGTCCGATTTACAAGCTTAGTGAAGAGCTAGATCTTCAGTCATTGTTTGTTTGGCCACTCAGAGGAAATTTATTCCACCACCTCAGGGTCTTGTTGCATGGCTTCCTTGTAGTGTTAATTTTGTCACCTATTTTTAATTTAGTCTTAGTCTTAGTCTTGTGCCAAATGTCCTTGTTAGTTTTAGTCATATTTAGTCATTCACATATCTTTTTTGTTAGTCTTAGTTTTAGTCGACTAAAAGTCTCGTCATTTTAGTCTAGTTTTAGTCAAAAGAAAACTCAAGGTATCTTAGTCAAGTTTCAGTCGACTAAAAGTCTTTTAATTTTAGTCTAGTATTAATCAAAAAATTGTAGCTTGACCACATCTGGAATCTATTGTAAGAATAAATACAACGAGGCCTCATTAAATGCAATAATATCAGGAACACAAGTGTTATAGTGGAAATAAATAACTTAATGAAAAGCCTAAGATCAAAACTGTAGGTATATATATATATTGCACACACCATTATTGATGATATTTGGAGCAATATTACATGTACTGTAATTGTTAAACTTGATTCCCTTACATATACATTTACTTTTAAGCCTAATTATTAATTTTGATTATGATGTGATTGTGACAGAGGCGTTGGAAGAGGCTTCAGGTTGGGGGTGCTGAGTTTTTTCTGTCACCACTTTTGAATAAGAAACAATATCAAGGCTATAAAACTTGTCAAAACTCCACGAATCACAAAAGTATCAGTGAGAAGTAGAGAACACTCGTTTAAACAGTGCATACACTCGAACTTGATTGCACATCACATTTTTTACTTTATTGATGCTGCTTTTAATCGTAATGCAAAGACCGGTCATCGGGACATAAGCTGTCATGTACAATAAAAGAGCCTGCGCAGCGACAGGAAGTATAATTTAACACAAAAAGCCTGACGAGACCAGGGGTGGACTTGCGCTCAGGACTTTTTTATTTATTTATTTATTTGAGCGGCGTGTGGACGAATTCTTTCTACACACACACTATTTTATTTCTTGATAACAGACCGCTGCGAACTATAACACACCGTTGCCATGAAAAACAGAGCGTTGCCATGGACACACAGGATTCTAACCGTAGAGAAGGAGCGCACTATTTTCTTTAGCGGAAACAATACAATTGTTTTTAAATCAATAAACCCCTTTTTAAATCATCATTTTGTGTCAAATTATCGATTTATTTGGTAGGTAGCAATGTAATAAGAGGGATCCGCTTCACGGACCTGTAACTTGAGCAACAGCGCGAAGCTGCGAACTCGTGCTGAATATTTTAAAGGCGTAACAGCTGATGAAAAAGCAGAGACAATTGTAGACGAAAATGAAGAGAGATTTTATCTTAGTTTTTATTTTATACAAAACATTTTCGTCTCGTCTTTTTTCGTCAACAATAATGCATGTTAATTTAGTCTTAGTCAGCGTTTTTGGACAGTGGTGCAGTCTTGTCATCGTCTCGTCTTAGTCATGAAAAAAAAAGTTGTTGACGAACATATTTCGTCTCGTCTCGTCTGACGAAATTAACACTACTTCCTTGTAGGTCCAAAGAGAATGGGTTTAAGAGACATTGAATTTGGGATTTGAATCCAAGCAGTGTATTGTGTGTATTCATATTTTGTGTCCTACGTATTCAGTGTATTATATCTGATACAGGCAATGACAGGAATGAGGTAAAGGAGTGCAGCAATTGTAGTTGCAATCTTGCTCAGTTGCAATGACTTTACAGCATGGGGAAATTCTGCCATGAGCAGTTTGTCTTTTACAAAAAAGCATGTGAGTAGCTTTGAAAAACCTCTACTATTAAGTATTGATTCCAGCACGTTGTTCAGTTAAATCACCCTGACAGCCTCATTTACAGGTGTTCCCCAGATGTTAGTTCTTGTTAGTCATCTGCTTGTATATAAGGTTTTGGGCTTTTTCATGAAATCTCATAGCTTTTCTACTTTTTTTTTACTTTCTACCTCACAATCTGTACTGTAATTTCCCTTCATCTGTCATCTCAACATTTGAAAGCGCTGAATTGTTTTGTGTCGTAAGATAAAAAGCAAAAAAATGTCATTCATTTCAGTTTCTATGAAGTGACAGTCAAACTTCCACAACAATAAATGTAACTATAAATGGATAAGAAAGGTGTGTGATATTTTAATATACTGTTAGCTTTGGAAATGGATTATGGAACTGTTTGCATATAGCTGTGGTATAAAAGGATTAAAACACATTGGGCTAAAGGAAAATCATTTCGGTTTGGTAACAGTTATTATTTTTCTATAACTATACACCTCTAAGTTTTACTAAAAGGGTTAATTGTTACTTATAAACATTTCTCATTGTCCTCCAAAGTGTATTACAAAGTTATGAAGCATTTGGATGACTAAATGAAAGAGACTGGAATAATATTTAATATAAGATTTCCCTTAAATCTTTAGGAATGTAATGTCGAAGTTGGAAGTGGAAAACTTCCAATATAAGGTTATAAAATAAGGTCAAGCTTTCGTAATGTCTACCCACAATGCCAGGGTCCTTCAATACCTATGAATAAAGTGTTATCAAACACATAAAATATGTTTTATATTGCTGTACTTCTGCGTTTTTCTCACAAAGGAATGAACATGAATTATTAAATTCTAATAAAATGTGAGAGGCATGACTAATTTTTTAGTTCTCAAGTTTAAACACATCTAAGGAAACAAAAAACCTATCCCTGGACTTTAGTTCTCATATTCTGAAGTTGCTATGGAAATAGTCATTCATTTAGTTTTACATTTTCTTTTCACAGAATATTGTATCACCTCTTTATTTTTCTCTTTTCTCTAACTATAGGTGCCAGTTTTGTCTCAATCACCCATTTGTTCTTTTTTTTTTTTTTTTTTTTTTACCTTGAGAAGGTTCTGTGATGTAGATTCAACCCTGAGGTTTGCACCACACTGTTTCACAGTGTTCATTAGCGGGTTGCCTTTCTATAGAAATGACCTTCAAATACAGAAAGTTGAAGTTCTTACTGTTAAAACACAGCTACAGCCCTGTGGGTGTCTGTGTTAATAAGAGAACCTTGTGAACTGGTGAACAAATGGAAGAAAAATCTAATGACGGGAAAAAGAGCGGCAGTGAATGTGAACATCCTGGTCCAGTTGTAGTCTAATGAACTTAATAATGGAATAAAGGGGGATGAGATCAAGGCAAATTAAAGAAGAAGAAGGAGAATCAGAAAGGAGAGAGAAAATGAAGATGGGAGGAAAAAATTATTCAGATTTCATTAGTGTTTGGTAGAAGGTTTGATCCTGGGAGATGATCGCTAGTTGTTTGAGTCTGCAATTTAAGCCCAAAGGTTACATGAATATTTATGTTAGGTAAAGTTGCTTGTTTTCAGAGTCAGGTTATATAAATAGTTCAATCAAAATTTGCCTATACCATGGAGATATTTGAATTAGCTGTGTGCACTTTAGACCTACAGTACAGGGTTGCTAGTTTTTTTCTTCCGAATGTTTTCAATAGTGTCTAAACCTCTGGGACAAAAGTGATAGCATATGGTGACTGTGTCACATCCACTAACATCACAAACCTCCATTTCCCACCATGCATCGTGACCCAAAAGCAAGGCCACACCAGACTCACTGACCCACAATCCATCTGCACTCCCACGCTCACTGTCACCCTTGTTTTGATTATCTTCACCTGCTTTCAGTTATTAAGATATCGCTGCATGTCTGTGATGTTACTGACTTTTTGACCACAGCCTGTTTTTGACCTGTTTTTTTTGCCTTATCTTTTTTTTTTTTTTTTGCCTTATCCTAGGAAATAGTGTCCTTTATTTCTTTGCACTTAAAAGTAATGTAACATCTAAGAGACAATAAAAAAAAATGAAAAATTGCCTAATCTGATTATATATGAAGAATAACATGGAGGGAATTGAAATAAACACATACATAATAGGTGTCTTGTATGGTGTATAATGGCACTATAGCATGCAGCATGGATAGAATTATAATCATCAATCAATTTAACAATACGGCCTCAACCCTGATTATTTGGAAACTTATAAAATAGCACTCCAGCAAATCCTATTACATATATTGCTGATAACAGCTTGAAGCCACAAGATACTAAATTGAGGTCATGAAATACTGTATGCATGTAATTTGTTATTTCGACTTATCAAATGAATAAAACATGTCAATACAGGGACAGAGAACCCATATACCGCGCTTGTGGCTAACAGTAACTAAGTGGAGTTCATCATTTTGTTCTAGAGATAAGCAATGCCACTGATTAGAGATTCTGTCTAATGCTGTTATAGAAACAAATAGCTTTTTTATGGAGTTTGCAAGGATGATACGTTTGATTCTATTTTATTATGGTATTATTTTTATTTTCTTTAAATTTTCCATCAAATAGAATTCAGCTTTTTTTTTTTTTTTTTTAAATAGACTATAATTTATCTCCAATTTTAAGTATGGCTAGACTGGTTCAGGAAGGTTACAGTAACTTGGATAGCATTTTCTTGCAAAGCAAAAACTGTTCAACATGTGGGATGTGGCAGCCTAGTGGTTAAGGTGTTGGACTACCGATTGGAAGGTTACGAGATTGAATCCCAGGTCCACCAAGCTGCCACAACTGGGCCCCCGAGCAAGGCCCCTAACCCTCAATGACATAAAATGTAAGTCTCTCTGGATAAGGGTGTCTTCCAAATGCCGTAAATGTAAACATTTAGGCAGATGAGCTACAAGGGGAGAAGACCAGAGGTTATTCTTTTAGCATAGAACAGGGAAGAGCAGAAAGCTGAGGCTACAGTATGTGTGTACAGACTCTGTTAAATGTCTGATGAATCTCGAGTCAGAATTAAACACTAACAGCATGAATCCATGAACATGATGTGCCTTGTGTCAACAGTCCAGGCTGGTGGAATTGGTGTAATGGTGCGTAGAATATTTTCTTGGCACACTTTAGCCCTGTTAACTGCATTTAGTCATCACTTCAATACCACAGTCTTTGATATTTGAATATTGTTCCTCTAGCCATAATGCACCATGTCACAAAGCAAGTCATTTCAAATTGGTTCCAAGAACATGATAATGAGTTCACTGTTCTTCACTTCGCCTTTCCGGTCATCAAATCTGAATCTTGCAGAACAACTTTGGGATGTGGTGGAACAGAAGATTCACAGCATGAGAGTGCAGCTGAAAATCAAGTGATGCAATTCAGTCAACATGGAGCAGAATCTCAAAGGAATGTTTCTACATCTTGTGGAAAAAAGGATTCTGAGATCAAAGGGACGCCTGTCCAGCATTACTGAGTTCCTAATAAAGTGCTCAGTGAGTGTTAATTGTAGTAGTGAGTCAGAAGGACACCTTCTGATCAATCAGACTCAACAGCAAAGGAATCAAATGAGATCCTGGCGGTTGAGGACAATTATTAAAAAAAATGATATTTTTCATTTCATGAACTGTCTGCATTTATCGTACATAATCTTGTGGGGTGTAATATAAAACCGAAATTATATAAAATGCTCATATTTCACTGATTTCAGCTAAACAAAAGGTTAGTAAATTCTTAAAGCTTGCATCTCGCAAGAAATTGAAATTGCCGCCGGGCATGGATTATCCACTCGTTAAAAAAAAAAAAAAAAAAATTTAGGTTTATTTCATCGTAAATTTACAAAAAAAATTGCTGACATCATCTGCCCCCTAAATAACTTAAGGCACTTCTGAGATTTACATCTTTTTTATTCAGCATTCCTTCTTTTAGGTTAGGTACTTTGATTAATAGAGTTCAAGTAGAGGTTCTGGGATCATCCTTGTACTGTAGCTACGAGTGATGAATTAAAGAGTGAAAGATTTATGAGATCCTCACATATTGGGGATCAAGTCAGACTGGTTATCTCTCTCTCTCTCTCTCTCTCTCTCTCTCTCTCTCTCTCTCTCTGGATTTGACATAAACTTGCAAATGTACTGTGATTTGAATCACAGTTGCCATTAACATCAGAGCTGCTTTTATAGCAAATGATTTAAATGAACACTTTCTGACTCATCAGCCACAAGAATTCAACAATGCTGTAGTATAAAGATAAAAAAACAACACATCTGTTTTACACTAAAATTCACTCATTCATTCATCTTCTACCGCTTATCCGAACTACCTCGGGTCACGAGGGGCCTGTGCCTATCTCAGGCGTCATCTGGCATCAAGGCAGGATACACCCTGGACGGAGTGCCAACCCATTGCAGGGCACACACACACTCTCATTCACTCACGCAATCACACACTACAGACAATTTTCCAGAGATGCCAATCAACCTACCATGCATGTCTTTGGACCGGGGGAGGAAACCGGAATACCCGGAGGAAACCCCCGAGGCACGAGGAGAACATGCAAACTCCACACACACAAGGCGGAGGCGGGAATCGAACCCCCAACCCTGGAGGTGTGAGGCGAACGTGCTAACCACTAAGCCACCGTGCCCCTACACTAAAATTAATACTATATAATTATATCTTAAAATATCTTAGTATCCAGTCACATTCTTATTTTCCCATCATTGTTAAGGAACCTAACACTGTTTTTGTTTTTCTTAAGTGTACTTTGTGTTCAATTGTGTTCTCTCCATGTTTGAGTAGACTTAATTAAAATGGCGTCTGTGTTTGCTGATGTGTGATGCATTTTTAAAGTCTCAGTGGAACAGAAAAATGTGAAGGGATTGTGAGTCAAGAGGGCAGCAAGTGTTTCAGTGTGACAGCAATCAATAGCTGTCGACACGTCATCCGTCCTCCATGATGGAGAGTAAAGAGTCGTAATTGGTCTGTAAATAAAGGAGGATGACTGGGATAAAGGCTGTGTCTGTGTAATGAGAATAATCCTGCGGCCATGATGGTGCGACGATAACGATAAGAACAAGATGATAGGAACAACAACGGGATAAGAAGAAGAAGAAAAATAAGAGCTATTTCAACAGTACAAGCATCATCGTATAAGCAAATGTTAAGTTAAATAAATGTTTGTAAAGCCTAGCTGTGTTTGTGTAGCTGTATTTTTCAACCCTGATAAATAAATAAAGTTAAATTGCACATTCCACAGCACAGCTTCTTCAAACATATCACAGCATGCCAAAGACCAAGCTCTGCCAGAAACAGCCATAATCATAAGTTTCCTTCTCATTTTTATAATTCTGAATACTTTCCTATATCAATTTTAACTATAAATGTGATGGTCCTGTAATACCTAAAGAACGTTAGCGATGTATACAGTATAATTCATATCTAGTTAATAAGTCATACAGATCACATTTATTTTTCTATCTGCATATATATGAGCATAATTTATTGCTATTTCTAAACCATGAGCATACTTTATATTGTTCACTTCACTCCTGGATTATCGATTCTGATTTATTTTCAATGATAAAAGTTCAAACAGTCCTTGCAAGAATGTTTTACCATAACAACACTGAATGTTCCTCTAAACACTCTGATGCAATTTTTTAGGGTTAATTGATAAATTAAAAAAATGATGTGAGACTGTTTTAGAAAAAAAACAAAAACAAAACAATTCTCTTCACATACATCACGCAACCACCACCTTCACCATCACCATCACCACCATCACCACCACCACCACTACCACCGTGCAAGGGCGGTTCTAGGATTTTATCTTTAGGGGGTTTAGCCTTAGTATATTATATATTATATGACTACATAGTGGGGGGGCACGGTGGCTTAGTGGTTAGCACGTTCGCCTCACACCTCCAGGGTTGGGGGTTCGATTCCCGCCTCCACCTTGTGTGTGTGGAGTTTGCATGTTCTCCCCGTGCCTCGGGGGTTTCCTCCGGGTACTCCGGTTTCCTCCCCTGGTTCAAAGACATGCATGGTAGGTTGATTGGCATCTCTGGAAAATTGTCCGTAGTGTGTGATTGCGTGAGTGAATGAGAGTGTGTGTGTGTGCCCTGCGATGGGTTGGCACTCCGTCCAGGGTGTATCCTGCCTTGATGCCCAATGACGCCTGAGATAGGCGCATATAGGTTTAGGGTGGCTGAGATCACAGACAGGGGGGCTGAAGCCAACCTAAAAAAGGCCTAGAACCGCCCCTGCCACCGTGGATCATTTTCCTGCAACAGAACAACCCTAAGTGACTTTTGCATAGATTTTGTATAGAATATTTCATTTATATTTATTTCTCTTGTAAGCTGAAGCAGTCTCTGACAAAAGAATTTCCTTCGGGAAAGTTCTATCTTATCTTATCTTATTTTATCAGTGTTTTAGCAGGATTTGAGCTGAAAGTCCTTCCTGGATTTCACGAATAAATAAATGAATGCAAAATCAAGCAAAATCTTCAAAATGACTGCGGTTATTTCACAGATATGAGCTGAAACATGTCACGTAATGTAACACCAACACGTATTCAGCTGTAGTCCTCTTCCATTCACGTGCGTCAAATATGAGTACAGCTTTCATACATAGTAATGATGTGTCTTCACTGGTAGGGGTTTAACAGGAGGCTCCTGTGCTTGCAATTTCACCAATTCAAGTTCACAAAAAAAGAGCAAAAAAAAGCAAACATTTTTGGCCAACAATCACAAAAAGCTACAGTACACAAAATCCTGGAGGGATTTATTAAGCATGTATTATTTTGTTAATATTAATGTTGGATTTAACAGCAAATGATGCTCACTACGCAATCACACACTAGGGACAATTTTCCAGAGATGCCAATCAACCTACCATGCATGTCTTTGGACCAGGGGAGGAAACCGGAGTACCCGGAGGAAACCCCCGAGGCACGGGGAGAACATGCAAACTCCACACACACAAGGTGGAGTCGGAATCGAACCCCGACCCTGGAGGTGTGAGGCGAACGTGCTAACCACTAAACCACCATGCCCCCTGCTAAAAATGAAGTATTATATAATAACTCTTTATTTATATAAAGACAGAAGGGTTTAGTGCTGCTAGTACATTTATTCCAGCCTCCTGTGATGTACATATAATAGCAATAAATACAAGAAGCTTGAGGAGCATATCTGAGCATGTTGAAGGATTCAGATCTATAATTGTGACTCCTGTGACGATAATTGTGACGATAGATGTACTCATAGACGCAAATATGCTAATTAAATATTCAGATTCAATATGTAAAATTCTCATTTTTGTGCTCACACTGGTGCCTCGTACCTGCAAGTAAAAATGTTTATCGTCTTAGTGTTGGTTCTGATAAGAGAATTTAAGAGGCGATTTATCTAAACTTTCTTTTACAGCTTACAATTCATCTTCATTAAGAATGTGTGTGTGTGTGTGTGTGTGTGTGTAGAGGTTTTAGATGTCTATAGAGAAACAGACAGTTCAGGGACTGTTCTTTGAAGCATATGAACCTTTGAACATTGAAGCATTGACGGATTTGTAAAACTTGAGTCTGCTTTAATTAAAGAATTCTGCAACAAAACCATGGAGAATGTTTTAGAAAAGATGGTAGAAGAATGTAGCTGACTTGATACTGAAGCACTTTAGTGTTGCTAATAGTGAATAGGAATGAAGAAAGAAGATAGAGAGGAATGCCATCAACATATCTATAGAAGCTGGTGTCAGAAAGTGTTCTGTGTTGAAGTTTAAAAGTTAAACACTTATTTTCTGGTTGAAATGAACAGGCAGACAAAACAGTTCTTTTGGGTTTGGTGTCTTAATAAATCCTCTAAAGTACAATATATATATATATATTTTTTTTTTTTTTCAAGAATTGAAAACGATCTGAAATAAGTTTGTGAATGAAAATAGCATGACGTTTAAAAAGTTTATCATTTAGCAACGGCCTGCAGCATTACAACGTACACTTCCTCTTCTGTTCTGATTTGTGATTTGTTTCGTTATGTAGCCATGAGCTGTTGTTTTAATCCAACAGTTGGTCCGTCTCCGTCAAAATAACTGAAGGACACAGTAATATTTCAGTAGTGAAATGAGGTTTATTGGATTAAAATAAATATTGATGTGACATAACTAAATATTGATGTGATCTTTCTGTTGGGGTGCCCAAATTTATGCACCTGTCTAATTTTGTTTGGATGCATATTGCGCATTTTCTGTTAATCCAATAAACCTCATTTAAATACTGAAATATTACTGTGTCCTTCAGTTATTTGATAGATCAAAATGAAATTGCTGATCCAAACACCCAAATATTTATAAATGAAAATCATGGAAATTGTCAGGGGTTCCTAAACGTTTGCATACGACTGTATATATATCACTCAAAAATTACTGATTATAATGAAGTTCTAACACTGGAGACTCACATATTCCTCCAGAAAGCGAACCATACCAATTTTTTTATTTTATTTGTAATATAACAACACCTTCATCATAAGTCTTAGTTAATGTATATAGTCTGCTCTACAAAATCCCTGAAACTCTAACATACCTGTACACTTACAGTTTATTATGAAATGAACTCAATTAACCTTGTGACCGATTATATTTAAGAATATCATAAAACCGATGTAACTTATATTACTACTGTGTTTATGTACATATTATTTCCACATTTTGTCAAGAGAATTCAGTCAAGCTGGAGTTATAAGACTGCACATTTCCTAAAGCATAACAATGCACAATTGAGCAAAATCGTAGTAACAGCAATTGTATATCAGAGAATTGTATATCGGCCCTCACAACCTGACTGCAACAGTTTCTTCCCTTCTTCCCATCAGTCTCCTCAACAACCAGAACTGAACTGTACTGTTCTCAATTTGTGTCAGTATTTAAACCTCATGTGTGTCTTATTACTTACAGTATGAAGTAATCGAATATGTTCTGTATCTAATCCTATGACCTGTTTTCTGCTTGATCTTTTTTTGGATTTAAAATTAAAGTGGAAACTACAATTTGTAAGGTTGATTAATAAAATGAGCAGCATTTGCATTCGCTTTCCGAGTCTGTTCTTCTCCACAATATCAGTTACATAATGTACGTTCCTCAAATCACTTTGTAACATGTTCTATTTTAAACATTAAAAAAATGTATTTTGTATTGTATTGTTTTATATTTAGTTTTCTATATGTGGGGCTATCAGTGTTGTATAAAGTACTAGAAAGCAATACATGAGTAAAAGTACAAGTATCGTACTAGAAATAGACTTTGGTAGAAGTGAAAGTTACCTTTTAGAATATTACTCAAGTAAAAGTCTTAAAGTATCTGATATATACTGTACTTAAGTATCAAAAGTCATTTTCTGATATTTAATGTACTTAAGTATTTGAAGTAAAAGCAAAAAGAAACATCTCAGTGATTTTCAGTAGGCATAAGATCAGGGGCGGTTCTAGGATTTCATCTTTAGGGGGTTTTAGCCCTTAGTGAGAATTTAAAACAAGTAGAGTTTTATATTATATATTATATGACTACATAGTAAGCCAAAAGTTATGGTATTATTAAATGGCAAAAGTGGACACCAAAATGTTATGCATGATGCCAGTCTTGAATCAGATCAGTTCATGTATGTGTGCATTCTCTACAAACAGTGTGTCCAATGAATGCAGTCATTAATAAAAAAAGATTCACAAGACAAAGACCAAATCAATAAATGTTATTTTTATTTAGTATTGAATGGATTGTTTGCATTAATATTTTGTTTGTGCTACAACTCTGGTAATAAGAATAGTGAAATTTCACTGCTTTTGGTTGCCGTCTTTGCGGATTAACGTTATAGATAAACGCCTGACTGCGCGTCCCTGTGCTTCTCTGTAGAGCGTGCGGACTGTAATGCAATCTAGGAGCAGTGATTCACCAAACCTCCCTTATTGCAGTCGCACACATTTCTTCTGATTTTATTTTGTAGTAACGAGTAATGAAGACGCTGAGTGGAAATATAGCGGAGTAAAAGTATACATTTTATCTAGGAAATGTAGTGGAGTAAAATTGAAAGTTGACATAAATTTAAATAGCGACGTAAAGTACAGATATGTGAAATTTCTACTTAAGTACAGTAACGAAGTATTTGTACTCTATTACATTACAACACTGGGGGCTATGCATGAATTTCAGAGTCAATTGAAAGACTGAAGACTTTCAACTATTTCAGATTGAGTGGGTCTTAATTTCAAGATATTATGAACTTAAGATCTCATTAATTTGATGTAAGTTCTCCTTATTTCAAGACATTATAATAAAGATATTAATTAACATCTTATTATTCTAACTTAATATTTCATTGTATATTATTTCATGCTGTTATTTCATCTCATTACTTTAAAATATTATCCTGATATTTTGACATTTGTTCTGTCTGTTTTATTGAGTGTTTTATTGATTCCCCTTGCGTTTCCCTTTTCTCTTAATTAGCCTAGCACTTGTAAATACTTGATCGCACTCCAGCTTAATTTCAAGTTTAAATCAGAAAAAGAATCCAATAAGAAAGATCACACACATCGCTTCTGCTTTTTAAACGATTAAAGAATCAGTGTGTGTATTCAACACTCTCAAATCTAATTAATGGAACTCAAAGAGTGTGATATTGCAATCAGATTTTGTGAATTAACACTGCAAGAATAATAATAGTATTATAATAATCGACAGTATTGGTATGCTTTCTATTACAGAGCTTTTGTATGGAAACTGTGTCTATTGTGAGACTTTTTTACAGAACTGAGCTTTAGAGAGTTGGTGTATTTGGACCTGGTGTATTTGTCTTTTCAGGCTGATTTTGTTGTTTTGTAAAATATGCCCACAAACATGAAAATGTATTATATGTCACTGAGATAGAACAAAAGATGGATGTGTCATTGCAGAGAAATCGGCCATTAGGATTTAAATTTCCCCAACACATGCAATCTCCAGACATTTTTAGTGTGTGTGTTTTACATCATTTATTTGATGGGGAATGTTAATAGCTGTGATCACAGCAGGGAAGATGTAGTCTTATAGAAAAAGAGGCAAAGTATTTCTGAATAAATTGTAAGAAAAAGAACCGTTTTTAAAGTTAATAACACATGGCTGCTGTCAGCAATTTGTACTTTGGTGTAAACATGTTTTTATTCTCTGTCTAGCTGCTCTGTCACTGTGACTAGCGCAACTGTATATTTAAGCAAATTGGGTCAGAGATAAAGTGTGCAAGGTCAAGACTAATCAAAACACCATTAATGGACATAAAGTGTTCTTGGCAAATTAGGTGGATGAATATTCATGTGCTTTTGTAATGAAAAAAGGTCTTCTCTATAGACTGGATTTCAGATTTCTTTTAGTTAATACAATAAAAATAAAAATGTAAAGAAACGTAGATGTCAATAGCACCTCAGATTCAGTTCAAATGAAAGTTGTGCTCCAAAAACATCCTGTGTACTCAAATGGTTCTTATTGTACTCCAATTCATATACGACATACTATAATTTGCACTTTCTGCCATTTATGTGGTGTGATTTAGTGTTATTTGTGACATGAGGGCAATTATTTGTGACTATGATTATTGGGACATGGTTTCTATAAATGTCAGTCTTCAATTTGTAAGATGTATTTATACTACATTCTACTATTGTAGTATAGTATGGTAGTTCAGCCAATAAAAAATATAGCAGATTCAATATATGTCTGAAAATTATGCTAATATCTATATTCATATTCGATACAGTTTAATTAATAAGGATTTAGTTTCATGGTGAATGTTGCATAATTATATAATGTTAGATGAATTATTGCACATGTATTACTTTTACATGTATTAAGACACTGAATGAGTTAATTTCTAATGTTCTAATCGATTTACATTGTTGGTAAAATGAATTTCTGGAAGTCTGTAGGTCACTCTTTTCTGACTGACTCATACAACAGCCATGAAATGAAATATAAGATTCATTCGTTCATTTTCCTTCCATATTTTCTGCTTGGGGTCACGGAAACAAAAGCCAGACTTTATCCCCGAGCAGATTTCTCTATCCCCAGCCATAGATTCTAGTTTCTTTCACACCAATTGTGAGATATTATCTCTACAGCAGGTCCTGATTCTACCCCGGGGTCTCCATCCAGTGGAACACAAGGGCAAGACTTTTAAAGTAGAATCTGGCTTTAGGAACAAAAATAAGATTATAGAAGATATTAAGTGCTTTACAATGGATTCTTATTCTTGCTGTATCTCTACATGTGAGTGTCATATTGTTTTTCATACACCCATTCATACAGCATTGCTCTGGAATTTATATATTTCTGTCATTTATAGGCTGTGCACAAATTTTATTCTTCTATGTTCAGTGCCTCCATTCTTCTCATTTCAGCTTGTCTATAGAGGTGTGAGTCTATAATACATTCATTCATTCATTCATTTTCTACCGCTTATCCGAACTACCTCGGGTCACGGGGAGCCTGTGCCTATCTCAGGCGTCATTGGGCATCAAGGCAGGATACACCCTGGACGGAGTGCCAACCCATCGCAGGTCTATAATTGTCACAATCTGGATGGAAGGAGACAGACCTGTACGCAGGATAGCTTCAAATGATGGGGGTTTAATAAATAAAGAAGACAGACAAAATGACGATAACTAAAACAATACAAATGATGACATTTAACAAGGACTAGACATGACAAGGGGAAACATAACTAATGATTCCGCGCTGCCTTCAGCAACGTGGCTCACTTAAATACAATGAAGACAATGACATAATAAGGAACAGGTGTTGAAACAGGGAGGAGCAGACGAAGGCAGGGCAGACACGTGACAACAACAATAGCACATGGCCAAAAGTCCGGGCTGAATCATGACAATAATACATTGTATGAATAAAATCTCTTCCATACTTAATGCTGCTTGTAGGCAGATATATATGTAATAAATATATATGTATATGTATGTATGTGTGTAGTGAAATGAGGTTTATTGGATTAAAATAAATATTGATGTGACATAACTAAATATTGATGTGATCTTTCTGTTGGGGTGCCCAAATTTATGCACCTGTCTAATTTTGTTTGGATGAATATTGGGCATTTTCTGTTAATCCAATAAACCTCATTTCACTACAGAAATATTACTGTGTCCTTCAGTTATTTGATAGATCAAAATGAAATTGCTGATCCAAACACCCAAATATTTATAAATGAAAATCATGGAAATTGTCAGGGGTTCCTAAACGTTTGCATATGACTGTATATATATCACTCAAAAATTACTGATTATAATGAAGTTCTAACACTGGAGACTCACATATTCCTCCAGAAAGCGAACCATACCAATTTTTTTATTTTATTTGTAATATAACAACACCTTCATCATAAGTCTTAGTTAATGTAGATAGTCTGCTCTACAAAATCCCTGAAACTCTAACATACCTGTACACTTACAGTTTATTATGAAATGCAGCTGGAACTTACGGAAGCGTATTGCATTCACTTGAGTAAAAAAAAAATCTACTCTGTTTTTCTGAATTAACGACTTAATTTTTCAGGAAAAAAATTTTTTTGCTCTGTTTTTCTGAATTAACGACTTACTTATCTCAAAATTATGAGTTTTTCAGGAAAAAAAATTTTTGCTCTGTTTTTCTTAATTAACGACTTAATGTGGATTGCATGGAAGTAAACATGTCCCGCCTTTCAAGTTTAATCAGTTGAACCGATATGGTATGCTTCACGGATATAAGATGATGCATCTGAAATGCATTCAGACTGGCTATGTGGTGACACAAGAGACAATCAGGCAATTGTTGAAAATACTGGATCTCCATGGAGTGCAACTGAGGCGCCGGAATCGTCTTCGGCGACGTTTGTATCATAATCCAGGCCCGAACTTTTTATGACATGTTGATTCATATGATAAACTCAAACCATATGGGATCTGCATGAATGGTGCAATCGACGGGTTTTCACGAATGGTGATACGGCTACCGTGAAGCATGCCATATCGGTTCAACTGATATTGAAACACAGCAACGTCAAGCAGATCAGAATGTTCTTTTCGTCTGAACAGGCGCAAAGTCTTGAGGTGTTGATGCACTAATAACAACACCATTTATATTACTTAAAGACAGCAGAATCTCCCAATGTCTCAAACCCAAAGTAAAATAAAACCGGATTAAACTTGAAAGGCGGGACATGTTTACTTCCATGCAATCCACATTAAGTCGTTAATTCAGAAAAACAGAGCAAAAAAAATTTTTTCCTGAAAAATTAAGTCGTTAATTCAGAAAAACAGAGTAGATTTTTTTTTATTCAAGTGAATGCAATACGCTTCCGTAGGAACTCAATTAACCTTGTGACCGATTATATTTAAAAATATCATAAAACCAATGTAACTTATATTACTACTGTGTTTACAGTTGAGGCCAAAATTATTAGCCCCCTTATGAAATTAGACAAAACTCTTGATTTCTCCATGGAAATGACCATTAACAACAAGTGTTTTATAGTGTATTTGTTTCCAAAATAACAAAGACAAAATCTCCACTAAGTTTGATTAGGATATTTAATTGAAATAGTGAGTTGAAACAAGAAAGGGCAAAAATGAAATGTCCAAAATTATTAGCCCCCGGTCATTAATAGTCAATAGTGAACCCTTTCTGAGCCACAACTGACAACAACCTCTTAGAGTAGTTCTTTACTAGGTTGGCACAGGTTTCCAGCTGGTCCAAATTACATGGCTTCCGAGCATGGACATTGACTTTGAGCACTCACCACAAATTCTCAATAGGATTGAGGTCTGGGCTCTGTGCGGGCCACTCCAGGACCTTGGTTTTGGTATCCTTCAGGAACTGTTGGACCAATTTCGATGTATGCTTTGGGTCATTGTCTTGTTGGAAGACCCAGCGTTGACCTAAGGCTAGACTACGAGCAGATTTCTGCATATTATCCCTCAAAATGTCAACATAATTTTCTTTTTTCATGATGCCATGCACCCGAACAAGGCTCCCTGTGCCTGAAGCTGCAAAACAGCCCCACAGCATGATGCTGCCACCACCATGTTTAACAGTGGGAACTGTGTTCTTAGAGTTGAAGGCCTCACCCTTTCTTCACCAAACATAAGCAACATCCATGTGCCCAAACAGTTCCAGTTTAGTCTCATCAGACCAAAGCACAGACTCCCAAAACTCATCTTTACCTTTCAAATGTTCACGGGCAAACCTCAGTCTAGCTGTGATGTGCCGCTGTTTGAGTAAAGGGGTTCTTCTGGGACGATGGCCCTGAAGCCCACCACGATGAAGAGCCCTCACAACTGTGTTCCTTGAAACATCAACTCCAGAAGAGGCCAGGTCAGCAACAATCATCTTGGCAGATGTCCGGGGCATCTTGCTGATATCTCTGACTATTTTCCTCTCCAGGGTTCTTGAAATCTTGCGCTTACGACCACGCCCAGGTTTGTTTCTTACAGAATTTGTCTCCTTGTACTTGGCAATGATGCAACGTACGGCGGTTCTAGACACTGTGAAACGCTTGGAAATGGCAGTATAACCTTCCCCCTTATCATGAGTCTCCACTATCTTCTTTCTGAGCTCAAGACTGATTTCCTTTGTCTTTGGCATGGTGAGTAAAAATAGTCTCTCCCAATAATGTGTTCAAGTGCCCTGTTCCTTGGAGTCCTTTAAAGCTGATTGAATGCCCAGGTGTTGTTAGGAAGCCAATTGACTGCACAGGTGTGGTTTGAAAACTGATTGATTAATTTGGTGTGTTTTGAAAGCTGATTGATTAATTGGGTGTGTTTTGAAAGCAAATATTCACAAGGGGCTAATATTTTTGACCACCCCATTTTCACTATATTTGATTATAAAGCAAGCCTATAAATGTATTTTATATTTCAAAATGTACCAAAAGCTACTAAATAGCACTGGTGAATGTTTGATTATATCAAGTTTTATCAATGCTACAAAAATTGGAAAGATCTTTAGGAAAATGTTCCAAAATTCCTGGGGGGCTAATAATTTTGGCCTCAACTGTATGTACATATTATTTCCACATTTTGTCAAGAGAATTCAGTCAAGCTGGAGTTACAGTATAAGGCTGCACATTTCCTAAAGCATAACAATGCACAATTGAGCAAAATGGTAGTAACAGCAATTGTATATCAGAGAATTGTATATCGGGCCCTCACAACCTTCTTCTCTTCTTCCCATCAGTCTCCTCAGCAACCAGAACACACACACACACACTCAACTGTGTTAACTGCACCGACCTGTACCTACTCAAAAGCGCATATTAAACCACCGAAATTAAACTATTTACATTAGTATGTATTTATTAGAACTCTCTTTGTTCAGAATTCCTGTATTTTTGCCCATTGTATTCTATAATATACAGAATGCACACTGATTGGTGCTATTTTGTGTATTTGTCCTGTAGTCTTTTGTCTCACACTTCTTGCACTAGATTGCACACAATGCACTTTATGTGGCTAGGAAAACTTTAAGTCCTTAGCTCTGTGTAGTTTTATCTGTTTTGTGGTCCTGAAAATACATATAGAGTCATCTCTATATGGTTGAATTGACAATAAAAGCTTCTTGACTTGACCTTTTTTTTGCACAAACTAACTTTGTGCTTTTGCAATTTATTTAGCTGTAATATTAATGCTCCAAGGCCAAAAATTTAGGAGATGTATATTGTCATACTGTGTCTGAATATTTTACCTATTTTTATATTTATATTTTACCTATGCCTTGGGATTTGCTGAACAGAGCCATTGTAGCATGTTTTGCTACTGGGCTTCTCCCATCACAATGAAATCAGTCTTTCATTTTTAATGAATCTCAATAGGTGCTCAGGTGCGTCACCGCATTAAAGATAGATCAACATTGGTGCTGTCAGTCACTCTCCATCTTCATGCGACATCAGATTCAACATCTCATCCAAATCCTCAGTGGAAATACATACAGGATCACTGAGACTGAAAGTGCGCTGTATTGTTGAGTTGGTCAGCACTTTCAATTTAAGGTCTTATATATTCAAACCAGTGACTGGAGGCATGATACTTAATATGATCGCTGGTGTAATCTACGAGGTGTAGCTACAGCAGAAGAAATGTCTGAAAATGCCTGAGGCTCTCAGCCAATATTAAGTTTCAAACTGCAGGAACATTGGTAAAGGTATGCTTGATGGATTGATCCAAATGTCATACAAAATATAGCACTATTCAATATTAGGTTGAATAATGAATCTATTATACAGCTTGAACACATCAACCAAAATTCCACATTTAACTCTCTGTGACAAAAATACAATGATGTAGGTTATAAAGCAGCGTTCACATTTACACCCACCCACCAATACAGAGGTAACGTCCTTTATTTAAACAATTCTATACATAGGGTTTTCCAAATATGATTAATATGCAATCACATAAAAGCAGGTGAATTTAAACATTATGCACTGACATTGCATGTTATTATATGTATCTATTCTCCATGTTTCTTTTGGTTTTAAACTCAAGGTAGACATGACCTAAACTGGAAAGTTGCTTTTTTTAGGTTTAAAGCTTAGAGTGGGGAATGGAGGCTTAGGGTTGGAGGTTCAGTCCCTGCCTCTGTCCTGTGTGTGTGTGGAGTTTGTATTTTCTCCATGTGCTTAGGAGGTTAAAACATCTACATGTTAAAACATGAAGCATAACGTGTGAACTGCCTTAAAGCAACATAGGTAAATTTCACTTTTGATAAATGGGATTTTCACATGTGAAATTTATGCGACCTTTCTCTAAGATTGAGTTGTCCGTTATACCGACTCATTGTACAGACTCATTTCTGTCTGAACATAAATATGAAAAAGTTCAACCCTGCCTTTTGATTTTTTTTTTAAATGCAACACCAGCTTTATTCTGATTGGTCAAAAATTGATTTCATTTTGTATAACAGCAGCTTTGGCAGTAATTGTGGCTAAAAGGTAAAAACAGCTTTATCTTTAACCATGTGTTATTATTTCCATAGTACCCACGTACACCAGGACTTGTACAGGTACCTGCATAATCATGTAAGGTATATGTGTGTGTAACTGTGGATATACTGAAGATTTTTGTGGAGATTTTATATAATATTTGTAGAAGAAATCTCTAGTGCTTAGTGCTTTTAACACTTTTAACTACTTTTAACATAAGTATTAAAAATTAAAGTGTTTAGTAATAGTGAGTATGCATGCACTTCTTGATCAATTCAATTCAATTTATTTGTATAGCGCTTTTAACTATTCCCATGGTATCAAAGCAGCTTTACAGAAGTAAAAAACAGAAGAGAGAGAGAGAGAGAGAGAGAGAGAGAGAGAGAGAGAAAGAAATAAATATATAATAATAAGAATAAAAAATAAGAATAAAAATAAATAAATGAATAAATACAATTAAAGTTTAAAATTATCCCTAATGAGCAAGCCTGAGGTGACGGTGGTGAGGAAAAACTCTCTGAGATGATATGAGGAAGAAACCTTGAGAGGATCCAGGCTCAGAAGGGAACCCATCCTCATTAGGATGACACTGGAAAGTAAATAATATAAGTGAAAATAATGTCCTTTCTACGACAGTTTATCAAATGTGGTGCATTATAATTACAGGGTGTAATATCCAAGGAAGAATATTTTCATGTTGCAGGTTTGTTAATTAAAAAGGGTAAACCAGCATGAAGAGCAAAGAGCAGTCTATAATCGAAAAGCAAACCATTCTGAAGTTCATGTGAAGAACCCAAAACTCTGAATCTTTCTCTAAACTAGTGTATGTGTACCATCTATGGCATGGTCAGTCCCCTGCCAGAACACCAGGGGGCATTCTTGCAGAGTTTGTTGTGCCATTTATGTTGTTTTGACATGTGTTTTGTTTTGTGTTCCCACCACTGCATACCTGTTCCTCATGTTCCCACGATTGCCTCCCCTGTTTATATCCATTGTGCTTGTCCTTTGCTGAGTCTTTGTTTTCTGTTTTCCCGTTTTGTTTCTGTATACGGTGATGTCTTATTTCTGTATTTTCTGTTGCTAGTTAAATTCCTAATTTCTTAGTTTTTTCTTAATGGAATCCCCTGTGGTTTTTATCCTGCGTTTGGTCTGAGCTTCTGTGTTCCTGTGGTGGCACGCACCCGTAACTGCATGAGTTGCTGCACCCTGCAGTGATCTACAGTGTGTTTCCTATAAATAATGTTTTTATGTGCAATAAAATGTCCACATTTGCAATTTGAGTCAACTAAAGTTCACAACTTAAGAATTGACTTGACTCCATGCTTGTAAATGACTTTCACTGACAAGCATCTGTAAAGCAGTAACTCTGCAATTCAAAATAAAACGCAGACTGCATTAAAATGTTCCAACTGGGTCTTACTGAATGCATTCATTGAATGCCTTCTAAACATAAATGACTTTCTCCACACTGTTCGAGATGCCAGGTTAATATTTCAGGCAGGAAAGTCATATAACTGGTACACACAGAGTATATTATAGAGTATATGGAGCATACAATTTCTGCCAACCAACAATCGAAAACATTTCAGTAAATCTGGCATTCAATCTTCAATGTTATACTTTATATCCATAAGCACTGCATCTCAACCCAGACTCCTCCAATCCTCCTTCAAAAATGTGTATGTGCAAAACATATACACATTACATATATTTTAAACTCTGCTATAGATTAATCTTTATATGGGATTAAATAATAAATAAACAAACATACAGGACTTCAGGAAGTCAAACATTCATTCATTCATTCATTCAATTTTTACCACTTATCTGAACTACCTCGGGTCACGGGGAGCCTGTGCCTGTCTCAGGCGTCATCAGGCATCAAGGCAGGATACACCCTGGACGGAGTGCCAACAAATCGCACACACACTCTCATTCACTCACACAATCACACACTACGGACAATTTTCCAGAGATGCCAATCAACCTACCATGCATGTCTTTGGACCGGGGGAGGAAACGGAGTACCCGGAGGAAACGGGGAGAACATGGGGAGAACATGCAAACTCCACACACACAAGGCGGAGGCGGGAATCGAACCCCCAACCCTGGAGGTGTGAGGCGAACGTGCTAACCACTAAGCCACCATGCCCCCCGGAAGTCAAACAATAACGAGGAAATAATACAAAGAAAAAAGAGAAAACAAGACGGGGTGAATTGCCCAGAATAACGATAAAATACCCTGCTTCTTTTGGATTCCTCACTGTTTTCTTCCCAGTTTGGTTTTATCAGTTCCCTCACATTCGTTATTTCTCAGCTATCACAAAGACATGCTACCTCTGAGGCACATGAAGGCAAATTCTCCTTCTTTTAAAACTGTTGTTCATGCAGCATGTATGACATTTGGCCACTTATCCAGAGCAACTTACACTTTCTTCATCTTATTTTAAACATAATTGAGGATGTTGCTTAGGGTCCACAGTAGTAGTGGGAATCAAACTCACAACCTCCTGACTGGTAGTCCAACACCTTAACCCCTAGGCTACCACCCCAGCACATACTTTTGAGTGAGTTCGGCATCACAAAGAAAATAACCCACTCAAAGTTACAGGCTGTTTTCCCTCTTTCAAACAAATGAGTAGACAGTTGCTGATGATTGGCTAGTGTCTCTCTGATGCCTCATCCTTATTCTTCCCACCAAAAAATCTTTTCTTGAGATTTGATGATAAGGTAAATGCTTATGTTGCACCACATTTCTTTGTCTCTTCCACAAAGTCTTATTGTGTACCTGTATAATCAGTACATTTCTGTTTCTTGTGTTATTAAATGTTTCTTGTGTTATTGCAAGGCTTATATATGTATACACGTGCCTCTACTATTTATGATTTTCAAAGCTGTTCATGTTTTGAAACTCAACATGGATTTTGACAATAAATACCACAATAAATATTCACACTTTTGTCCTGTCGCATCTAACCAAACATAATACTATCACAAACTATTGTTCACCTTGTGTAGCTTCCTTCTGGGGGTTTCCAAAAAAGAAAACACATTAGAAGAGTATTGCTAGTTTCCATATTTTGAACTTACACATGTAAACTAGCCATGAATGATCTCGCTCGGCCTAACCTCACTCAAACGTGCCTGTCAATAAGTAGCTAACTCCAGGATCAATATTTATAAAACATTACATTTTCATTTCATCTGTTTACAATAAAAGTTTTCTGGCAAAATTAGTAAATTTTGACAGCTGTCTGCACCTGCAGTGATATAATTTCCCCCATGACTTTGTCATCTAACTTAGGAGGTGAGCCCAGGAACCTGTCAACTATAATAAGTCAGACTAATTATTGCAGAAAGCAGGATTGTGGATTGGCTTATATCCCCAGACTCTGGTTTGGCTCAAACCAAACAATCATAAAATGGAAACGAAGTAGAGACATCTGAGGGACAGTTGTATGTTGCTTGATCTCTTGTTAGCTATTGTATTTATGAAAAGATGATATTCGATACAATTGACTTTTGATTGAGACTGAGTATAGATCTGTCACGTTTTATGAGTTTATAATAAGATCGTAATCGTAATAAGATCGTAATCGTTACCACTATTTACTATGTTTTTTGTATATTAGGATACATTTAAGTCTTGTATTAATTAAGAATGTAAGATTTTTTCATCTTCTATTAGGCTGGAGAGATTTTCCGATCTAGCAGCATGAAGATTTTCCCTATAGCTATGGAGACTCTCCTTCCTTGCAATTTGTTATACTACCAATTTAGTTTACATTCTAACTTTGAGAGGTCTATAATAATGTGTGACTATGATTGTTTCTCTTTTAATACTTTTCATTTTAAGTGTATTTTCACTCCCTATAGTTGACTTTAAGTCTGATCTATTCAGTTACCTGATCAAGTTCTGGTAACCAATCAATGGTGATTTTTAATAAAATTATGTATAGTAGCTGATTATATGCTTGATGCAGTTAGTAGTGTGGTGAGGTGATTATTATGATTGAGGCGCATTTTAACTGAGTCCGGTGAGATTCAAACTGGGGTAGCGTGACGAATCAAATGTGTTTTTGCTGTAATGAGTGTGTTCTAACCCTTACTGAGTCTAGGATTATTTGTATATGTTTATTTATGTCTCCATTAATAATGTATTTGTAATGATAATGAAACTCATTATTTTGGGTAAACGAAACATGAAGAGCTATACACCACAGAAATTTAAAGATCAGGACTAGAAATCCATCAACTGAAGAGCGTACATAAGTATATGCTTTATTTGATGGAAATCCTTGGCACTGCATAAACAGTGTGGATGTGGTTGACATCCCTTTTCTTCTGGTTGGTGTCATTTCTGTTATTTCCTGTTTGACTCTCTGCTAACCATACCACCAAGAGGTAGGCCCAGTAAAAATATAGGCACTATGAAAAGTTTCTGATCTAAACACAGGGATGTCAAGCATGTAAAGGAAATCTGAATTACACAGTAGATACCAAACTGTTCTTGATTTAGAAATGAAGCTAGCCACTTGTGTTAATTGCCCAGTTCTGCATACGCAACCTAACATATGTTTTCCACAGACTGGCATCATTCTGGAAATGACAGCGTGGGAATGACTAATACCACCTTATCGCCCACTGAGTACACTGCCAAATGTGCCTGGAATTGTTCCAGATGCCTGTGGTGTTGCTGTGAATTGAACTGAGAACTTCCTTAAGTAATTGTCCCACACAAAAACCCTTGCATGAGGCATTTTAATCAGTTACAGATGGATCATGCCCTCAAGGATTATTTTCACATCTGGAAAGATTGTCATATTGTGTGATATCATGTTTCCTTTTGTGTTGTACTTTGTCTTTCACAACAAAATGCACAAAATGACGTGCAAAATACATTGTTGGGTATCACATGAGAAATTTTTGTAATTTATCAAATGTGTCTTGAACCATTCAAGTATAATCATTTTTAATAAGAAGAATAACAATAATTAACACTAATATAGACAGTAATTATGATACTTACATCTTAATAAATAGTGCAGCTGATCTCTTTCGTGTCTCTATTTGAAATTGAATATTTGAAATCTTTTATTTCAATTGATAATCTTCATCAGGACAGTCATGTCAATTCCCAAACACCCATGATCCTAATCCAGCACTTCTCCCTGCTCACAATTACATGATTATTTACAGCGCTCACATGTGCAGTCAAACAAATCCTTTTATAACTAATAACCCAGCTCTCAGTGCTACTTAGTGTTACAGCTCTGTAACCTGCTTCACATTATCAATTTGTCTTCTTTAGGTCTCTTTGACAGTCACATGACCAGAAGCCTGCCTCAGGTTTTTGAGCAATGCTGAGCGGAGGTCCTGTTTCATACAAGCAATTACAGTACATGTCTGAGTAGTTACAACAGATAGTTGTTAATGCTTCGTTATTCATGAATACCTTATGGCTATAAAGAAGGTGATTTGAAGCAGTTGTGTTTTGTTTCACACTGGCATTTCACAATACCATTTTTGACTAGTGCTGTACAGCTTCGTACAGATGAATATATCAGTCCGGACTTTGTAGAGAAAACACACATACTTCTTTGTCTATTTGTTTTCTTTCATGGCTGACTTTTCTTTCTTTCTTTTTTTTTTTTTAATACCAGAAGAGATGCCATTATCTCGCTGAACAGAACTGAGAGGGTAAATGAAATGAAAAGTATATTAAAAGCTTTCTCTTTCTGACTTAATGTCTCTATAGTTGTACTCTTTAGGTAAATAATTAACATAACTCTAACTGCAGCTTTAACTGTAGGTGGTTAAACATATATTTTGACAGAAGCTCTACTTCAGAAGTCGAGCTGATTTATGTTTTATGGATTATGACCATTTGTACCTTGTACAGTAAATACAGTGTGTTTTCATATTTGTAAAATATTTTTCCTTATTTTTATTTGGACCTATTTGGAACGCTTTGTCTTCTACACTCAAAAAGAAAAAGAAGAAGGAGAAGATCTGCACTTGAACACTGAGTATAATAATAACAACTGTAACAATTATTATTAAAATTAGACAAACAGCTTCTTTACTTCATACTGTAAAATGAATAATGCATCCAAGAACCCAGGACCTTTTGTGTGACATTTCATGTTTGATTCAAGAGGGTTGAGTCATCTTGAATTTCAAGTGCTAAATGCCAATATTTTTAATTCTGGAGTTCTGCAGATTGCTAAAAAGTGTTTTTGCCTATTTTCCAATTATAATCTATCTTTGTTAAATTTGTAATAACTGTATTATTATTAGATAGAAGTAACTTATTTACTCTCATTGTTTACATGATTAATGCAACTGAGATGCCAGGAACTTTCACCTGACATTTCATGTTTGCTGAAGAGGGTCAATTTATTTAGAATTTCAAATGATCATTGCCATTATTTACACGTTGGAAGACATTCATCATGAATAAATTGATTCAAAGATGTAAATGTCTTTGTTGAACTCATAATTACCACCTGGCACCTCAAATATTTGGTACAATAATAAATAACTAGTGAATTTCAGTTACAAAAATGAGTTAAATGGCAGCATTGCATTCGGTTTGCATTATCATGCATGTAATGTTTCATGCAGTGTTTCAGTAGGAATTGGTTCACCAGATTGATCTTGAGGTTGGATTGTGTGGGATTTCTCATGCTATGTTGGGTTACGTTATGCCTGTGCCCATGTTGTTTTCTGGAATTCCTCACACCTCTGAAAAACGTGCACAGATGGATGGGCTACACTAAATTAACGCTAGAATTAGTGTGTTAATGAGTGTGCATAGTGCATAATGCGAAGAACTAGTGTACCATCCTCTGTGTATTCTGCCATAGGATGGGCTCTGAATCCACCATCGACCAAAAAACTAAGAAACAATTGTTGTTTTAAAATAGTGAAATATTAAATATACAGAACTTTTTAATCAGTGAATACACAGTTAAAGTCTGCATTGATTCTAGGGTATATCCATATTGGGTAATTACAGATCTTTTACATAATGTTCTCCAATTTTAGGGGAATAACAGTATTTAACCAGTTGTCTGATAAGTTGTTCATTTGGTAAGCTCTTTGGCATTTTTTCATCAGTGCACAAAATTTAACTAACTGCTTCAGCTTGGTTCTACATGCGGCATTTGCATCTGGAATCTGTTGCAGACGTCTTTTTTTGTCTGAATAATCAATCTGAAACACAGGCAAGCTGTTAGGTTTGTCAAAATCAACTGTTTGGATCATTATTAGGTAGGACGAATGCACTGGTGATTTCAGCACTACCAGACCATAAAAGACCATGGTTTCTTAAGAATACTTCAAGTTTCAAGTTTCAGTTACAAGAATACTTTTATAAGCGGAAAATATTTTAATAAATGAAGAACATTCTCTAGGATTTAGTATTAGATGCTTTCGAGAATTTTTAGAGAGCACTAAAGCTTTAACCGCACCAATGTAAATAATTCATAAGCCTCACTTACAGAAATATTAGGTCAAAGTTTATATATAATGCACTCTCACATAGCTTTTAAGCTTTTTGAATTAATATGATTGCGTGAATGTTTTTTTAAGCGATGCTCTAGGATTTTTCTCACCTCTAACACAGTAATGTTTCCATGTAAGTTCTTTGTTTTCACATGAAAGAGGGAAGAACCATTATGTATTAACAGTATTCCTAGTAACAGCACTTTTATAAAGCGTTAAGAAATTGTTTAGGAAGTGTCCATATATTGCCTTAATGCTTGGGTACCATAGTTACTATTATATACTTCATATATGTACTGTATATAGGGACATAAAACCTCACATTCTATAATTTTTCATTTGCCTAGATACTGATGTAAGTGTAGCTCTATAATAATCTAGCACCAGTGAATATCATATATACACACACCATACTGCACCTGGACACTTTAAGGACAATCTTCAAATACCATACACATTTATGTATATGTATATTTATGCATATGTATATACATTATTTCTTCATCTATATTTTCATATTTTTTATATAGTTTTCTTATATAGTTTTCTTATATAGTTTATACTTTTTATTATTTTATTCTTATTTTATTTCTTGCTTTTTATACTTTTTATATTTTTTTTTTTATTCTTATACCGGACAGTTGCATAAAGCATTTCACTGCATATCGTACCCTGTATGTATGTGTATGTGACAAATAAAATTAGATTTGATTTGATTTGATGCACATGGTTCAAAGAATGTCATGAAATCAGTGTAATATTAGAGAATATAAATCATTGAGTAAAGCAATACATACAGCCAACTTGGTCCTACAACCATCTTTTCCTGGTACATTCTCGAGGAACATTGTTGATTATCTGATGTTCACATATGAAGAGCATTTTGAATACAGCTTTGAATCTGTGCTCTGTGGAAATTGGGAATCAAGATCTGCACCCCACAGAGCCACTGAGAAGAAGCAGTTCTGTGATTGCACAACATTAATGATATCTAATGGTCTTAACATGTAAAAATGTTAGGATCCAGATGCCTCTTAAATTTAAACGAGAACAGAAATCATTGTGCTTTTTGTGAGTGAGGAACAATTCCTTGTTATGAAACATATGGATTATATTTTATGATTGCGCATTAAAGACTTTTTAAAAATCCTGTCTGTCATGTAAAGAAATTTTATACCCTTGATAATAATAAATGCATAATTTATGTTTTTTTTGGCCCAATACACTAGAAGGATTTTGAATTGATTGTTGAGCTCGCCTTGTGCTTAGAGACATATTACATACATCATACATCAAAATAAAATGTTATTGGTTAAATACAGAATCATGCACAGTACTACAGTATATGCAGTGAAATGTTTTAAGAGACAGTCCATATTATAAAAGAATATAATAGAGTCAAATATCCAATGAAATAGAATAACATAAGATAAAAGAGATAACATAAAATAAAATAAAAATAAGGCACAATGGAATTGGCTGTGAAAGAAGCACCTTGGTTCAACTTAGGTCATGGTAAGGTGCTATATAAATAAAAAAAATGATTGATTGATTGATTGATTGATCGAATGTTGTACTGATAAATATTTCACCCTAATCTTGAACAAAAGACCAAAGTAGTAATCGTTACTGTATTTATAACACAATTGTGAAGGACTATGCACTGCTTAGTGCATAGTTCATTTAGTGCATAAATGAAATTCATTTATCTCAGCTGAATGAATGAATTTCATATCTTCAAATACTGAACACAGTGCATAAAATCTCTGAAATTTTGTACATCTGAAAGACCTTCACCTGGTATTACTTTCAACAATTTTTCAACAATTATATGCTCATTGTTTTGTGTCAGTTGCAGTTCAGTAAGCACAAATTTTCCATCGTTGTTCAGCTCCTCATGGGCTCTGCACTTCTTCTTAAAAGTCTATCTTGCTATCCTATTCCTATTCATATCTACTTAGAAAGAAGTAAAATCATTCACCAACAAGCGCAGTATGATGGACCACCTAGACTAGACCCCATACTAAAAGAGAGTCAGATTTCCATTGACATAAGTCTTTTTAGAAACCCACTCCTCTACTTATGAACTTATGGAGGTTTAAATTTGCAGGGGACTGGCAGGAAAAGTAATAGGTTCATATTTATAGGCAGCGGAAGAGAAGCATGACATGCATTATGGGTGCCTACACTGAGAGGGGAAGTATATTATCAATCCGTCTGGTAACCCACGGTGCATGATGAATTTCCATGACTTTCAAGTGAAGGCCACACTTGAAGAGAATACAGATGTGCAGACATTTTTTAAACATTCATACATATTATATCACACACATACTGTATATGAACACTTTATCATTCTCAAAACAGAGAGAGAAATTGCACAGGTCCTGTTGAGGTTATGCTGGACGGAATGCAACACAAACAGGTTTACATCTAGACTGCAGACAAAACATCTTGGAGTAGACATAACATCCCTGATTACACTGAACGATTATGACCATTTATGGATATGTCTTTGAAATTGCCTCAGAAATACTGTCAAGTTAACTGATGTTAAGGAAATGTACTTGAAAATTACTGACCATTAGCTTATACCAGTGGATGAGTGTATGCACTATTTAATAGAAGGAATCCTGGACTTGTTTATTTGAAGGACTGTGTCCTTCTTGTTCTCTACTTTAATAGTGTTTGTCACTGACAAATCCCAGATGCATTGCATCATACGCTTAGGAACTCTATGAATGTTTACTGTTTATATTCATGCATAATATAAAGTAATATAAAATGTTAAATTAAACAATTTAAACAAACAATTTAACTTTACAGTAAAATTCAATTAATTATTATTATTTAGTGTGTTAGGTATCATGTTGTGGTGTGTTGTAATAAGTAAATAATCAGCGATGGAAAGGTGTGATTTAAGTTTAATCATCCTCATTCACCTAAAAAAAAGAATTGTTCCCTGTTTGTCATGGAATATGCAGCTTCAAAAGACACCACAAGCTCCTCTAGCCTGTACATTTTCTTATTCATGCAGGTGATGATTATTTCTCTCGTTTGTTTTATTATTTAGAAATCAATCAATCAATCAAACAATCAGTCAATCAATCAATCGATCGATTAGTAAACTGTTGTGTTAGATGGTATAGTAATCCTTATGGTCTATAACTAAAAATGTCTTCATCTTTTTTTACTAAAGTGTTAAATACTGTTAACCTTAATATATGACTGGAAAAAAATGAAAATCTTGGCAGTCATATGTGACTCTGTAAACATAACAAAAGTGGTTTTGAAATACAGTTTGCTATCAACCAGCAGGCAGCAACAGAAAGCTCCAGAAATTCAAAGTGCTGTTATTCAGCTCAATCCACCATGACTGCCTTACCTACCTCCAGGAGCTCTTCTCGCTGACAGGATTTAGTGCAAGTTGGATGTATACGGTGCAAGAGAAATTTTCCAGGGTTGGACACCCCTGCTACAAACTAATCTACTGCAGTGTAATGTAGATTTATTGACGAGAGTTGGACTTCCTCTCTCTTTCTCTCATAGTGCTCTCATTGTGTAAAGAGGAGAAAATAGTATTTAAGAGTTGGACATGCTCTACCTTTTTCATGGGTGCCAACTATATAAGAATTGTGCTTTCGAAAACAAGCTTTGACATACCAAATATATTAAAGAGAATTAGTTTATGCTGGAAGAAAATGATGTAAATAAGAAGAATAAGAATTGAATAAGAAGAAAGAAATGTTCTTAGTTTTTCTGGTAATGCTGGTCAGCTAGCTGAAAAAACTATCCTGACATGATTCTAAGAGAATTTGTAAGTTATATTCATGAATGTTTGCAATATATAGTGATATCACTAAATTGTTAGCTAAAATGATCTAACCTGACAAGATTTCTGAGAGAACCTTTAATTGTATTTTAATGTATATTATGTTTTAATACTAGCTTGTTAGGTAACATAAACTAACATGCTAAATTTCTAAGACAAATTCTTTTCATGTGTATATACAGTATGTTCCCAGGGTCCTTTGTTGCCATTATGTGCCATAAAAATCTGTGGATCATCGAACTCTGGGAACATAGGAAATTTGGGAAATGGCCATTGGGAATGTAGGAAACTCTGGAAACACAGGGCAATTTGTTCATTACAGTATGTGTCACATCAATGTGGAGACACTGGACACAAGACACTGGAAAGAAACTGTAAACATGAGCTTTACCATTTTGGTCAAAATATTTTAAATATAAACACGTTTTTTATATAAAAGTAATGTGAGTAATATTTTATCACCCAAACACATCTAATGTACCCAAACATTTGAGCAGTTTCTTGCATGCTTGGTTTTATGATAAGCAGCATTACAGTAAGTGGTAAAGCAGTTTGTATGTACAAGATGTACTGGCACATAAAAATGACTCAAAAATGACTTAATTCAGGGCTTGGTTCTCAGCAGAAAGAACACACACACACACACACACACACACACACACGCACACACACACACACACACACACACACACACACACACACTCCATTTTCTCTCAGCAGCAGGAGAGCTTCCTGTGTGGTTTTCCAGACCCTATAATTTGATACTTATGTAAGTGTCACCCAGGTGGCTCCATGCTATACATATTTTTCTACATTTCTATGAATTTCATACAAGCACTCACTGGAGCAAACAGCAGCAGCTACTTCTATTCGATACTTGAAAGCACTAACCTGAGGTAAAAAAAAACATGTTTGAATGAGAATAAGGACATTCTGAATCCAGGTATACACATTACACTCAATAATAAGTTTTTATTTTATGTACTAAAGCCGAAACGACACTTGAAGCAGTCACATTATTTCAAGAAATAGAGTAATGGAATACATGTCTGCATTTGATGTTCCTGGGTGATGTGAATGAAAAGCCTGTGAATGATTATGATGAGGGATGAGATGTCTTCCCTCTAGCCAGAGTGATGAGATTTTATTGCCCTTTTTTTCTCTTTGGATTTCTCTCATGCTTCACACATTTTGTGTAACAAAAATGTTTGTATAAAATAAATATTACAAAGAAGGATTTAATAAAATTGCCTTTTGAGCTCATAAAAGTCCATTTTTTTTGTTGTTTTATATTTGTTTTTAAACCGGGGCACCCTGGTCTCCACATTGAGAACCACTGAGATCTGTTTTATTGTAAACATGTCATCAGATTTGAAGACTTTTTTTGTGGAACCTACAGTCCAGTAGCTTATTGTCCAGTAGCTAAGGTTGCTAACTAATAGGAAAGGCTTCTTTATGAAAGCTTCCAGTTCTAGGAAATCATAAACAAACACATACCTCTTGCTTGTCTTAATGCACTGGGTCATTAGGTGCTCTGTGACAAAAATTTGAATTACATGCCTCTTTACAGAAAGTGCTGCCCCCAGAACACACACACCCACACACACACCAAACACCACACACACTAACATATTATTTATGAAGGCTTCCAGCTTTGCCCTTCACATTTCTGTCTGACACACAGACCCATACACTGTAGTATTAGATGTTAGAGAAAAACATGAAAGGAAAGGATAAATAAAACTATGGAACATTTTGAAAACAAAAATAAAGGAACAGCAGGAGGCTTCACAAACGTGTCACAAACGTGTCACAAACGTGTCAGGAATTTTAATTAAGAAATCTTCTGAAAAAAATTCTAATGTTCCATATAACAGTTCAAAAATTCTGTGGTGCTCAGCAAGCCTGAGAGAATGATGTGTGTATGCAGGCATGCATACGTCCTCGAATAATGTTGTGTGAAACCAAATAAAAACTGCATCAAATTTGTATAATTCATACTATTACAAATAAGGAACACAACACTCCACCATCAGTTTTAATGGAATTAAGAGACTAGTTTTGCAGATTGAACATGCAGATTGTTCCAAAAATATATAAAGACACCAAAAAAAAAAGAAGAAGCAAGAATAAATCTGGGAGCCAAGATAAAAAAGGCAGAAACCTGTTTCTAGAAAAAAAAAGAAAAGATACAAAATGAAAGAAAAAAGAAAAACAGACCATTACACAATGAAAATATCAGAGTAGACACCCAGATTAGCCAGTGAACATAACAGGAAAGAAAATTCAGTTTAGTTCAATTTCAGATGTATATTTATCAGCGGACATGATCATAAAAGCAGGTTTACAAAAAACTTAAAACCTTAGTTTTACCTTGAAGTATATTTTGTTAAATTTGTTGTTCAATGATATTTAATGAAAATCAGTGCATAACTGATATACATACTGACCCAAATCCTACCCAATGCATGTTGTAATTACAACCATATTAGAAATGTATACAGATGTTTTTTTTACAGGTTTTAAGGCATTTCCAAATCTTGGTAATTCAATTACATTAGAAAGGGAAAAAAAATCTAATAAAAGTTACAGCGTTTCATAAAGTACATAGTTAGTATATAATGTTACAGATTTTAAAGGCTTAAGATTTTTATACAAATTATTTGTAACCAATATCTCCATCATATAAACCCAGTATGGCTCTTAAAAATATATATTTTTTAACGTGTTTGTGCAAAAGAGTGTAAAAAAAAAAAAGGCAAACACAATCTGTGTGTGTGTGTGTGTGTGTGTGTGTGTGTGTGTCTGTGATTGTATGACTGAATTATCTCTTAAACTGTAATTCTGAACAGTGCATATTACATATAATTACATCCATATATGAGATTTAGAGACATTTTTGTTGCTGTGAAAAAAACTTCAAATGAATCATGTTTTAATGATGGTAAATTATAAATAATTCAGATTTTTTTCCACTGTGTGGGTATATTTAAAATGTTTAAATATATTTTATATAATTAAATAATAAGGGGCACGGTGGCTTAGTGGTTAGCACGTTCGCCTCACACCTCCAGGGTCGGGGTTCGATTCCCGCCTCCACCTTGTGTGTGTGTGTGGAGTTTGCATGTTCTCCCCGTGCCTCGGGGGTTTCCTCCGGGTACACTTGGTTTCCTTCCCTGGTACAAAGACATGCATGGTAGGTTGATTGGCATCTCTGGAAAACTGTCCGTACTGTGTGATTGCGTGAGTGAATGAGAGTGTGTGTGTGTGCCCTGCGATGGGTTGGCACTCCGTCCAGGGTGTATCCTGCCTTGATGCCCGATGACGCCTGAGATAGGCACAGGCTCCCCGTGACCCGAGGTAGTTCGGATAAGCGGTAGAAGATGAATGAATGAATTAAATAATAATTTCAATTGTTTTCATTATTTAATAATGTTATTTTTTTTATTTGTAGCCCAAGTCTGCATTATATAAACTCATCATGCTTCTTAAAAATATATTTTATAAATTATTTATGGAGTGCATAAGAAGATCAAAAACTAAAAAATTGATGTGTGCACAGATTGAAAGAACAGTATATTATCTCATAAGTTTTAATTATATTAAAAAAAATTATATTAAAACTTATTATATAATTATATGTTTTTAGCAGTTTGAAGACTGTACACAATATAAACAAATGGAACTTTTGGATAGTGGGCAAGCTGCTATCGCAGTCATCAACGAGCTATTCTGCTGGTCTGCATTAGAAAGCAAGAGTGTTATTATCTAAATCAGATTCTTCGTTTTTTTCCACAAAGGGGTGTTGTTTCGGATACACCACCGATGCCAATAATACACTGTTTCATAAACTCCCAAAATGTTAACACTTTTTCTGTGTCAAGATTGAAGTCTGATTGGTCCAGGCGTGTTGGAAGCTGTCAGAACAATTACGGCCTGCCTGAGGGGAAGGGGGGTGTCTCTGAGGTCTAGTTTGTGAAATAACACTGCACTATTTTTTTTTTCTGCTAGAGAATAGCAGCTAATAAGATAGATACATATAATCTATCTATAAACAGATAGATAGATAGATAGATAGATAGATAGATAGATAGATAGATAGATAGATAGATAGATAGATAGAAAGAAAAAATATTTACTTATTATTGAATAAAATAGATAAAGAAGGAGCAGAAAGGATGAAAAGTCTGGGATCATTTGGAAATTTCCTTTTTTCTTTGTGGAAAAAAATTTTTTAACCATTAAAAAGAACATAAAATTAATCAAAAAAAAGATCTACATTGTCACACAAAGGCCCACTATCAGTAACCATCAGTCCTCTAATTTATCTAAATTTAAGTTTAGCATTTAATAAGGCTAATAAGCCTTGGTTTGTTTGTTGGCTATAAGACCCATTTTGTTATCACTGAATCTGCACTGATGGCAAAAACTGCAGATGAAGGTAGTTCTAGTGCTTGTCATACTAGATTTCTCCCCATGGTTGAGTGGTATAACAACCGGATAATTTGGTGGCAGGAGATGCAAATGCTGCAGGTAAACAACTTTAATAAAGTCTAGGCAAATAATCCAAAATATAAGGCAGAACCAAGGGCAAAAACAGGAGGTGATCAAATGATGTCGATAAAATCCTAGACAAGACGAACTGAGCAAATACTTTGTAGTTTGCATACTGATTGAAAGAAAGTGTGTTTAAACAGTAACTGGGTGAGTTTGAGAATGTGTGTGTGTGTGTGTGTGTGTTGTGGAAAGTGTATTTACTACTGTCCATGAGTGGACGTTGATATGACAATGATATAATATCATACCTTTTTTTGAGTTGTTGAACATTTCCCAATTTTCACAAGCATCATCATTCTTCTTCAAAGAAAACCGTGAACTTCAATCCAATGATCATATCTTGCTACTAAATGCTGATTGTGTCATAAGTTAACATTTTTCTGTTGGAAGCTGCTGTAACTAATGTTAGTCTACAGAAAGGTGCACAAAAGACAAGATAAGACATTTACATGGCTTATGGCCTGACTAAATAATACCATGTAAGTAATAAACACTTATGAAGCTTAAGGAAAGCATTTCAACACACAGTTACAAGACACGACAAACAACAGAGACCACACATGTGCAAGTGCCTGTCCATATACCCACATATGGGAATATACCATACAAAATGGTCTATATACTAAACTCTCACTACACATGCACAAAGAAATCTGACAGCCTGACCAAGTCCTTACACAGACACATGTGGTCCTGTTGGTGTGTGGAATGAGTAATGGCCTGATCTCAGCTCCACATTCATCGCCTCTCCAAACGTTTTGATAAGGATACAAACTTGTGAGCTCTGGTTCGCCACTGGATTTGACAGATGACCCTGGAATGACTTTTGACAGCTAGGCCATTTGGTTTCAAACATCTAAGAGTCCCTGGCCCTATTTGGTTCTAGACCTTACAAGCTTTATTTGCTTGGCCAGTATCCTATCATTTAAAGTCTGGTCTCGGCTAAACCTGAAACAAAAAAACCTTCCGGTTTACTGGATAATAACTTCATTTTGATTTTCTGTAATTTTGTGTCATTTCAATCATGGAAAAACTTCTGGATGCATGTGGGTGAAGTCTGCAGATAGTCATTTATTAAATGGATTCAATTCTGAACGAAATGAAGCTGAACAGTAGTAAAGAGCAGACACCCATTCAGGGTTCTGTAAACAGATCTGTTGAATTATTTAGTATGACAAGCAGCTTGTATGACAAACAGTCCTTGCCATGCACACACAAAGGTGAAATTTCCCTTCAAACACTACACAGTGTCAGACATACTTAAAAAAATTTTTTATACATTATTTATTTATTTATAATATTAAGATTTATTTTTCAGGAAAGTAAAATCACATTCACACAGTTGTAATATTTATCAGGTTTCATTTGATAATCACATCTCGATCATTTGAGAATCTCTTAAACAAGCAAATGCTCTTCCTTTTTTCAGCAAACTTAAATAAATACAGACAAAAAGAAAACGACAGGAACTTAAACTATTAAGACGATTAATATGTTTTTTCCATTTCTGCCTGTGATAAAAATATTGATATTCTCTAATGTTGATATTCTCTAAAAATTGAAATTCTCTGAAGAGTTTTTGGATCTTTGCAGTAATATTGTAATATTGCAATGTCATTTTACACAACACACCAACGTTTTTTTTTACTTCCTGCAGTTCTAATGGATGACACAGTGCTGTAAATTGTTCCTATGGATGAAAGTGTGTGAATTTGCTGTGATGGTCCTATTCATGCTGTATGCTGATCCATGCTCTGGATCCACCCACGATACGGTGCTTATTGAAGATAAACAGATGAATGACTGGAACCCTTTTTTTTTTTTTTTAAGAGATATTGTATAACAGATTTATGTTTAATTCTGGGGATGCAAACATTTACACTCCACTGTACACATACAGGCAAGCAAACACATGTTCATACAAATGCCATATTAAAAAGTACAAAATATTTTCTTGCTCTCACAAAACAAACCTGGACTAACAAATAAAATTACACAAAGTTTATATAATCATATTTTCCCACACTATTTGCTGCCCTTTTTAATGAAACTCTGCCCCATACACCAGATATTAGTTTTGACAGGACATTGTATCTTGTGATTTGAATCAGAAATGAGTGAAGCTTTCACTTCTCAGTCTCTTGCAGTCTAACACTTAGGCATAACAGATAGAAACCGTCGTGTTACTTCTCAGCCTGCAGATAGACACAAAATGCACTTATCTTTAGCCTTATTTTAAAAAAACTGTCAATGCGCACTTTAAGCCAATGTGCACAACATAATCTATTTTTATACACAGCCTATTAATGTGTTTGAGGTTTTTCTACATGAATATTATCTAATCTAAAATATATACTGTTTTATTGATTACAGCATTGTAATGAAGCATCACTGCATGCACATACAAAGGGTAAACCGTAACTGAAATAAAGGAGCATAGTCAATCATAGCCCAAGGCATTCTACAGAGAACCATGTAATATTTCAACACAGGGCTTTGATGTAACCTCAATCAATGTTTTTCCCTCCATCCACCCTTTCTCTATCATGTCAAAATTCTTTTTCCCATTTACTGTTTGCTTTTTTTTTTTTACCAGCCTGATATTTCAGAAAGCCTCAGGCTTGAATAAAATGTTCATGGCCCTTTGGAGACTTACAAGCGCTCCATTAACGCCTGTCAATTTCAAAGGATCTGAGACCTACAGGAGAAATGACAGAAGCTAGGAAAAGGTCACCTGAAGTCCTTTGGCTTAGACGGGAGGAGAAGCAGGGATACAGCATTTCAGATGGCTCAAGATCAAACACACATATATGCACACACACACACACACACACACACACACACACACACACACGCACACACACATATATATATATATATATATATATATATATATATATATATATATATATATATATATATATATATATAGTATAATTTTTTTATAATCTTAGTATCTCTGCATGTTGCTACTGGATGCTTGAATTTCCTCCATGAGCAAGCAAGCAAGCATCCATCCATCCATCAGAGGGAAAAAACCCTTGTGTTTGCCAAAATGTTGATATTTCTTAAAAAACCCAAGCTCCACTTTTCTGGCCACAAGCCTCAGAATCTTGAAGTTTAAATTCAATTAAGTTTAATTTGTCTAATGTTTTTAACAGTGGCCTCAACATGTACCAGATTATCTTGCAAGTCAATCTTGAATGTAAATTTTGCAGTGATGGAAAAATGATCAACAAATCAAAACCAATTTATACTTTAGATTCTTCAGATTAAGCATGATGACACTTTTGCTCAAACCTGGCCTTCCTTCTGTCAGCTTCATAAGGAATGGACTGCTAACCACATTTTTGCTTCGGAAAAAAACATATCAGTTTCTACTTATCTTTGTCATGAAAATAAATTTTTAGCACATGTCTTCAGACACCCTTTTAGAAACCCTCTGTAAACTATTAACAGTAATTTATATGGAATAATAAATTTAAGCAATGTCAGGATCCAGCTGAGAAGACAGATGTGAGTGCAAACCTTTAATGTATTAAGTGCAAAACAACAACTAAAACCATGAAATTTTACAGATAAGGCAAGTTAAAACATGTAGACATTGAGCAAGACTACACAAAAACAAGTGCTTGACAAACAGATGCTGACACACAGAAAACCTATAAAATGGTGCTATTCAGCATGAAAATGAGGCACAAGACATGTGATGAACCATAATGTCTTAATACCAAGCAACCACTCGCCGGTGGTGTTGATTTTAATTATGTCACCATGGATTTCTTTATGTGAATTATACACCTTCTATTTTTTTCAATAAAGTAAATACCACAATATTATCATCTGTTTAGCATAACCGATGTGAGTTTGCCAGGCTTTACATTTTTCATCCACAAAAGACTGCACATAATTACACATGCACACTTGAATCATAACAGTTCTTCAGGACATTCAACCTATATTCATAGCATCAGTAACTGCATTTTTATACGCTGTATTTTTTATTTTTTGTCTATTTATGTTTCCACTTTACAGTTAATATCCACTTCATTTCCTACTCTGCTTTGCACAGCTATTATCACTTCTTATTTTTATTTTATTCCATTCCGTATTTATTTTTGAATTATCTATTTTTTTTTTTTTTATAACTCAGTCCGTTGCAAATGGACAACATGTCACTGCATGTTGACTTTGTATGATTGTGTATGTGACCAATATATTTTGCTTTTTTCTAATGAGTTGTGTGTAGATGCTGGGTTAAGTGGTATTTTCTAAATTCTAGGAATACAAATGAATGTATGTTGTTCTCAGGATTTGCTGAAAGTGAGGTAACCAAATATGAATGTATTACTCTAAATTAACAGATAACAAACTCTGAACAAATACAAATAAGATAATAAATGAATGTATGTATATTTGTATCATTGGTGATACCCTGGCTTGTCTACTGCAATTAGTCACAATCACACACACATACACACTTAAACACAACAGACAAGTTAGAGATATCAGTTCTCCCACAACAGATGTCTTTAGACTGGCAGAGGAAACCAGTAAACCCACAGGAAACCTGCATGCATGCAGACTCCACACATACGGCGGAGACCGGAGTCAAACTCCCAACCCTGAAGGTGTTAGGCAAACATTCTAACCACCAAGCCACCTTGCCTCATGAATATGTATAAAAATATACATATATTTTTTCATATTTACTGCCTGGTCAGGGAGAATATTGGGAATCATGACTGATTGGGACCAGTAGAAGCAAATCAATCGTGAATGTGGATTTCCAGAGACTGCTAGCATTTCCAGTTATTCCAGAGAAACTGTTGTAGAGTTCACATGTTATCTTAATAAAGTTTCACTGGTGCTATCAAATTTTATGTGAATATACCTTCATTTTAACATTATTAATAAAGCCTGAGTATTACAAGGTTGATCATATCTTCTGATACTATTGACAAATCCACCACGTCTCCAATAATGGCTTATACACAGCTGAAATGCAGGATTATATCACACTAATTTTATCAGTACACATCTAGCAATACCACTAGAACAAGAGCAAAGTCTTCTCTGCACAACCACATCACAGACTGAATGCAGGATACAGGATGAGTGCAAGGAAGCTTTTTCCGTGCAACTCTGACCTACACCAAGATGGAAATTTCCGTTTGAGTTACTCTGGCATTTAAGCAGTGTTTGAAGGAGAAACGGTGAGAAATGTCTTGAGATTAGTGTTAAAGGAACTGTCAGAGGGATTGTCTGTGAACACAAGAATATTAGTGGAGCAGAAAGAAATACCAGCCATATGCTTTCAGAAGCTGCTCTGTGAAGTGTTGCTTCTTTACACACACACACACACACACACACACACTTGCGAATGTACAATTTGTCATAACAATACCACGTCTAAATTGTGAAAGATTCACACACAGTGTTAACTGTAAAATTTTCCTCTCCTTCATTTTCACAAGGTTACAGTTTATCTACAATACAAGTTACAAATAGCCTTAATAATACAGCAGATTTACTTCATGAACAGTGATCTTTATTAGCCAGCTCAAAAGTTAGCATTCCCACTATTTCAATGTGTCAGTAATTTCATTTCATTTCATTAACGTGTCTAAAGACGAGATAGCATGGTACTTTATTTTTTCAGATTCATTCATTGACAAAAAGTTTCAACAGGCTCATATTTTCAAATCAAGTTAGGTGCTACGACAAGATTTGACACAGAAATTATTTCAGTGAGCTGTTAAACAGAACAATACCTACAGTATCCTGGTGGTTGTTAGTATACGGCCATTCGACAGTCATAATTTATTCGTTCATTGGAAGTGTTGGTGAGGTAATATTAATGCAACTGTTGATGAGTCCTAGTCTCAGGGGGCTAAACCCTTCCTGAAGAGTCACGTTTGTTTATGTGAACTTATTCCTTCTCTTAAACGTCAATTGTCCTGACAAGTTTTAGATATTGAACTGAAGTTTTTGTTACATTCACTGAACCTAAGTTTATGTTCAAATATTAAATTCAACTTAAATCTATTGTCTTGACTACTTGTGTACTTATTTACTTATGTTAAGGCAGCAAGTGAACTTTAATTTCAAGGTCAAGTTTATGGCCAAGTTTAACTATCGTGTCTTACAGTTTTATTGTAAATGGCTTTCATAAAAAAAAATAAAAAATCCATTTCACTTTTTACTGCTCATATGTTTTTCATATGGAGGTTAGTGATAACTAGAAAAACGTGAAAGTTCATTTCAACCCGTAATGCCTTGAAATTACACATGAGAACATAAGTAAAGCCAAATGTGACATTATAAGTTTAGGATTTAAGTCATCGAATTAAGTCCAAAATGAAATATGTTATTTTGTCTTCTGTTCTGATGTCAATACAAAATTCCTGACTACGCCACCACGGGCCCTACTACCAGGGACTCACCCTTCACATTAAGTTCAAACACACAGGTTTCATTCAGGTACCAGACTGGAGTTAATTTAAAAATAGTCTTTAAATAGCACATAAATTCATTTCAGATGCAGAAAACATCACAATTGGTACATCACAATTGGTAAGCCAGAGGACACCAAACGTATGTGAACCCCAACACCACAGCACATCAGTCTACACTACAAATAAAGCAGACTTCATTAAACCTGCATAACCAAACAATCCGAATAACAAACTCCGTTATAATGTGTTCTGATAGTTACTCATACACACAATGTAATGAAGATATAACACACAAATCAAGGTCATAATATCCAAATATTTACATGGGGTGTAAGCTATTGTATCACACTTTGATTCATATTTTGAGTTTGTCAAATGAAAAAAAAATATATCATTACTTTAACTTGTAGAGAAACAACACCCACGCTATGGTGGATAAGTTGACTGAAAGCTCATCTGCAATGTTTTTAGTTCATTAGCTCACTTTATGTTTATTAAATAATGATGCAGAAATATTAACAATAACTTGATAAGAAAGCAAATTTCCGATATGCTTAATCACTTTAAGAATAATTCATTTCAGTATTAAATCCTCACTACATATGCTTAATCCTATTGTCACGATGCAGGACAAAGGCGAGTGAGGATCCAAGTGCAGATTTTAGAGTTTTAATCGTCCAACACACAAATGCAGCTGAACAGACAGGAACAAGGCAACAAACAGGGCTAACAGGAAACGGGAACAGGCACACCAACATCCAACATGCAATAACAACCAACCCCAGGGAAGTGAACAAACAGAGTATATATAGCTGACAGGAACCAATGACAAAGCGGAGACAATCAGAGACAAAGACAACACACCTGAGGGAATGAATGAGTTCAATTAATGTCCATGGAAACCAAAGAGTGGGCGGAGCAACCAATTAACAACCGGGAAAGACAGCAGACAGAAACAGGACAAAAACAGACAGACTCATTACACATATAGAAATCCTATAGAAATAATTGATTTATTGATGAGCAATTGATGAATTGATATACAGTATGTGATTATTTGCATGGGAGGTTTGTGTGTTTTCTGTACTAGAAAATCAACAGAGAAAAACTAGAGAATCAACAGAGAATCAATTAATTAACTCTAATGTTCTGCATTTTGAGTTAGAAATGAACTCATTCATCTTACAGGCTTTAAACGTTAAAAGCTATTTGCATGTGATTTATATTTCCTTCTCTTCATGCTTTTGATAGGAAAGACACTTTCTGCATTATTAAATTATTCATCCTTTAGCCTGGTGCATATATATTGGATATTAACATGTGCAAAGAAGTTTAGACACAGTTCAGCTTTTGTTTGTTTGTTTGTTTGTTTTATTTTATATTTTTTGCTTGGTCTGAAACATAACTATTGGTGTTCCTGCTTCAAATGTGGAGCTGGGGACACACACGGCTAATAATGTTTAGTACAGTATATGGAGAGAGAAGGACAGTGAGAGAGAGAGAGGGCATAACCCACAATAACTGGATTATTAGATATAAGGGAAGAAGAGGCGGATGAGCTGAAGGAACACTTATTGCCTCTTCTCTCATTCTCTCGTTCATTTTCTCTCTCTTTCTCTCTGATCATTTCCTATTAAAGACATTTTCTTTGTTTTTTGGCACAGCCTATGCTTCACTAACCGTACTTATTTGTTGCTACACTTCTGTTCGTTTAGTTCGTATCTTAGCTCGAGGTGAGGCGTGTATGTGTGTGTGTGTACTGTATGTGTGTGTGAGTGTGGTGTGTGTGAGTGTGGTGTGTACTTTCTGCAGTCATGATGTAATTACTTTTTCCGTTAACAAGCATGCCAGGTTAAAGAATGATTTATTTGAGCAGGAGCTGAAGCAAATACGTATAAGGCTGATTGCACACACACACACACACACACACACACATGCACACACACACACACACATGCACACACACACAGGCACACATACATACACACACTGCATCCTCTAGGCAGTGCTACACACATAATATTAGGTTTTAAGCCAAACGTTTGATAGTTATGTTCAACTTTTGCTTTTACTTAACTGCCCCAAACTTTGACATTTGTGAGGCAAGAAGACACACTGTTCCACCACAGGGCACCATGCACACACATTTTATCCATCAGGGGCAATATATCATTGCCAGTCCAACTACAAGCATGTTTTTGGGAGGTTGTGGAAACCAGAGAGCTTGTAGGAAACCCACACACGTGCTCTGAGAATGTGTCAGAGAAACTCAAGTGAGATAGTAAACCAAGCTCAGGATCAACCCATGAACCCTGGTCAGAAGACTACACCATCACTTGAACCACCTTACAGTAACTTTTAGCACCCCAGAGTACCCTGAGGGAAATGTGCATGACCATGAGAACCACTAAACTAACACAAAAACATAACAAATTTCTGTTCTGTTCTGTTTATTTTTGTTTGGACATCCGTCTCTGTAAGTAATAGCCTAATTCATTTATACTATTGTTTACCCCTAACCCCTAATATTATGAAAAATCTATAATATTTAAAACCGCTGCGTAAAAAAATTTAAATCTCTCTCTCTCTCTCTCTCTCTCTCTCTCTCTCTATGGAAAAAAGATACACACACACACACATTACCCAGTCCTCCTCTAGGCATGTTTTTGATAATGGTGGAAACAAGAGAAGAACAAAACAGAGACATGAACAAGAGCACAGGACTAAACCCTAAACATGGAGCTGTGCGCGATCAATACTGCCAAATCAGTTATTTAACTGTTCAATATAGCTTCCACTACAATGGATTTTCACTTGAGTTTTCAGCACACAACAAGCCAAGTCAAGAAGCTTTTTTTGTTATTTCGACCACATGCATCCGATGCAGTACAACAGTAGGTGAAATAAAAATCGTTTCCCCAGAAGCATGGATCTATATGAATACACTGTTTGACTGCATGGTCCCACTGTCTCTCAGGGTAAGAGGTAGATTCTTTTCTGTTCTGGCACCGAGGTGGTGGAATAAACTTTGCCTGAATGTCTGAACAGCGTGTCACTGGGTTTGACAGGCAAAGACCCGCCTCTTCTTGAAACACTTAAACTAGCACTTATTTTTCCCTGTTTGCTTTATATATTTATAGAACTTTTGTATGTTGTCTGCATAAGGGTGTCTGCCAAAACCTATAAATATAAATGTGAATGTAAATGAAGTGCATGTGTGCAAGACAGTAACTCACAATAACTGATATTGGGCAGTGAAGCTCAGAGAAGAAATGTGCACACATATCACATTGTGTAACGATTTCTAGCTTACCTGGAGCCTAGTACTACTTGTTATTATACATTACGCATTATCATCTAGTGCTGGTTAATATTATGAACAGCAGCTATGCAAATTTCTATCCATTTGCTAATTAATTCAATTATCCATTAATTTCTCTTTTCTACCCATTCCGAGGCATCGAGAGATTGTGTCAGCTCCAGCTGGGTTCCAGTTCATGAAGCTTTTAGACCTTCAGTAAGAAGAGGCCAACCCTGTGAGGATCCTGAGGCATCTAGAGATGTGGCAGCTCAATCTTCATTAGGATTCGGGCACTCAAGAGAAGATGTCAACTACATGTGGTCTTTGAGGACAACAACCTCCTAATCAATACACAATTGTCAGACTGTATCTGACTGTAGAAAGGACAGAATTCATAATAACACTCTCCGGTGTTTATAATAATTCATAATAACACCCTCCAGTGTCACCCAAATGAGGATGAGGTTCCCTTTTTGAGTCTGGTTCCTCTCAAGGTTTTGTCCTATTCTATCTAAGGGAGTTTTATTTCTCACCACAGTCACCTCAGGTTTGTTCATTGGGGACAAAATACAAACACATAAATATTAGTCTAATATTAAGCTTGAAATTTTGTATAATATTAATCTTGTTTTAATATTAAACTTTTTGTACTGTATTTCTTGTACTTTACAGCTGCTTTGAGACAAATAAATTAAAATAGAATTGAATTGAATTTATTACGTGTTAGCTATATATAATCACAACCAGCAACAAACTCAAGATGCAAAATTTGAACGGCATATTTGTCACATTGGCAGATCATGTGAAGTAATAAAAAACTTGTGTTAACTTGATTCCCCCATCAAACTATTTCTTTAATTCAATAATTAGAATCTTACTATGATCAAGCGGTTGCAATCATTCGTAGCAAAAAAAAATTCATGCCCTCAGAAGAACTTTCATTGGTTTGTCACTTACAATTAATCAAGCAGGTCGATTATGGACGCACCAGTTTATGGATTTGATTTAAGCTTAAAAACGTTTGTCCAGACGATTTAGAACAAGATCAGAAATGCTGAAAAGACTAAAGAAGAGATATTGAACAAGTTAGGAAAGAATCTGCTTAAGGATTTTATAGCTGCATGTTTAAACTGGATAAATTTGCACAACTCTGTGCAATCCTATGAATTTACTCTCATGTTATATCAATAAAGATCCACAGAGAGACACATACAACCTATTGCATGTAAATAAGCTCGAAACGTGATGCTCACTTGAGTTTAATAAGCAGACAAACAGAACAGAAATCAGACGATGCTGAAAGGTTTCTCCTTTTAAATCTGTGTGGTTTCAACTGACGTATTTGATAGAAAAAGTTACAAGCAGGCTCTTGTTTAAAGGCACTGAGCGATCCTTCTTCTGATTTTTTAAGCATAGACTCCTTGTTTTGGTAAGGGATGGCATGAGAAAAGACATGCAGTGTCTGGATTTGCATTCGAATGACACAAGATTAAGTGAAAATAGAGTGAGCAAGCAATGTTTATTGACTAAAGTTGACAGATTTTTTTCTAAACAGTGTCTTCTAAATTAGGGAATTCATTTAAGTAAAGTTTCACACTTGATTTTGAACAGTGTTTGTTTCAAAACTAAAAGGTCCTTCAAAAAATTCTCAAGGAGCAAATTCTGAAAATAAACAACTGAGAAAAAACAATTTTTCAAGTTTTTGATTTAGCTCCAGTTCAGTGTTCCTGTCGGTTTAGAAAATGATGATCCAGCATTTTTCTCAAACAATTTCACACACACACACACACACACTAACATTTTATCAAACAATTATTATATCATAAGACATTATGGAGAATGGGAGAATACTCACAAATGAATACTTTCAAAATTGTATAAAAACAATGTAAGAATTTTCTTGCTAATATAAAATTAATCAAATTAAATAATAACATTATCATAAAGCAACATTACAGAAATCTCAGTGTAGATGTAGATCCCAAACGAACAAGCCAGAGATGTCAGGAAAGAGGAGGAAGGAAGGAAGGAAGGAAGGAAGTTCATAAATCAACTTATCTACTGTTTTTATAATTCATTGTAAATTGGCTGCTAAAATATAATCTGTAAAAAAAAAATTGTAATTTTTTTTTATTACAAATAATTGACACATGATCAGAGCAAACTTCAGGATCAATCAGAAGAGCCACAGCATGAGACATGCCAGGATATGGTACTGACTAATAGAATTACAAATTAAACACAATGATCTAATTTAAACAAGGTGCTGGATCTACAGACTGATATTTTTCAGAACGTTCCCATCTTATTGTCCAGGTGGTTTCTATCTTCTTTGTGTGCTCCTTTTTTCTTTTTTTGTATCATTTCAAAAAGATCAAAAAGGCACAATGATCCAATAGAGATACTCACAGACACAACACAGGGTACAGTTTTCTAGTCCTTACTTTCATGCTGATTGACCAACAATTTGACAACAAATAGAAATACAATTATAAATCTACAAACTTAACAAATCTAAAGTTTCAAGTTACAAGAGCACGAAATTTTAATCTCAGAGTCACTGATGGCAAACTGAGAGATTAGACTAACTAGGTTATGGAAACTTTAGTTTTTGTGATGATTTTGTGATGATTTGTGATTGAAAAAGAAAGAGGTGATGTTTGAAGTGAGGTACACACACACACGCACACACACACACACACACACACACACACACACACACACACACATATTGTCTGAAGTGAAAAGCTCCACTGATTCTCCACTGTTTCTCATTCCTTCCCTCAGGCTTTCAACAGACAGTGCAGGTTGTATTTTATTCTCTCTATCGTAAAAACCACATCCACCATCATGTCACAAGTTGTCAGAAGATGCCGCGCTTTTACATCTCACATGAGAAGATTACGATATGTATTAATTTTGATACATGCTGCAAACTTTACTTTGATCACAGCCAAATCCACAGTGTTGAATAATCTACTGCAGAGTTTCAAATATAAATAAACACTGTAGGAGTCGAATCAACGCACTTCACACTGCGAAATACAATTCACTAGCATGTAAGGTTTATGTTTAAGAATAAATCCCACATTGAACCTGAAAATATCTGCCTGTGAGAATGATTTAATTGTTCTTTATAAATCTATTTTATACTGATTTTATATTACTAGATTTCTGCTTTATTATTGTGAAAACAATCACATCTGATCTCATCATTTACATTTTAGGTGCAATATTTTAGATTTAAAAAAAAAGATTCATTTTAATCCATTTATTTATTTGTTAGTTCATTTGTTTTGATGTCATGCGTCATGTCTTTATTTGTTTATTATTTATTAGTTTATTTGTTTACTTTCCTTCCTTAAGGGTTTTTACTAGGAACCTCTCCTGCAATTCGAAGTCTTTATTCTGGTGCTCTAACCCCGAAACCTTTACTGGTTCCCCAGAGAGACAAAGAAGAGTGAACCTTTGCCTCCTATTCATTTATTCATTTCTAGATTTATTCAACTGAAATTACATTTGGCCATTTCTAGTGTGTATATGCATACACACACAAACATGCACACATACACATAAATTGGTTTCAATATTTTTATGAAATATTTTTAATGACTTAACCATAACCATTTTTGTGAGGATCTGCCAAAGATCTCAATAGTGTTCAAGCTGCATTTCAATTGTGAACATGCACCCACACACATAACACACACACACACAGACACACACACATGCTTCACCAAACTTCACACATGTATTTTATATATTATAGCTGTTTTGGTTTAAGCATTTTTATGAGGACCAAACTCTCTCTCTCTCTCTCTCTCTCTCTCTCTCTCTCTCTCTCTCTCTCTGTCTTTCTCACCACACACACCCACACAGCTAAAGTAATAAAATAAATTAATAAATTAAAATAAATTTTATAAAAAAAAAATAAAAATTTTTTTTATTAAAATAAAAATTTCCTTGAAGGGACCAAATGTCCCTCACAAGATCTAAATGCATGGCACACACACGCGCGCGCACACACCACACACACACACACCACTGGTTTCACTTAAATGTAAGTAAATCGTAGTGTAGGTAAAATGGTATTTAAATGTTGGTAAATCGGTAATCATAAATTATCCCATAGCAAAATAATTCATAAATAAACAAATAATACCCCTGAAAGTTATTTAAAATGATATAAATAAGGCCCCAGTGACCAATAATAATCCTGATATATATCCAGCTTTCTGAGTGGTTTAATAAGCTTTAGTAATTTTCCCCCTTGTGTTCAGTGAAGACTGGCCATCTGGGGAGGGGCAGGAAGGGCGGAACTGCAAGGCTTCCCCTTTTTAAACAGAGACTCGCTGGGGGTTGGATTTAGAACCTGCGATATGTCCGGTAGCACTGAGCAAATGGCACCGAATGTGATCTGTGCGCGCGCGCCTGTGCCTTGACTGTGCCTTTTGCGCTCATCCAAGACAGAAGAGACGTTTGGAGATTCCCCTTTATCCATTGTTAGTCTTTACAAATGAGTGACCGTATGGCGCACGCCGGACCGGGGCTATGTGCTCCCTCGCCGGAAATCGGTCCACACGGGAACGGCACGCACAGTAACCGTACCCTGTGCCTGAACGCCTCGCCTACGCATGCAGCTGGACACGGAAGCCTGGCGACGAACAACAGCAGCGATCCGTTTGGTCGTAATGAGGAAGTGGCCAAGCTGGAGATCACAGTGTTAAGCTTGACCTTCCTGGCCGCGGTGGCGGGTAACGTGAGCGTGCTGCTGGCCGTGCGCAACGCAGCCAAGAAGAGCTCGCGTGTCCACCTGTTTATCAAGCATCTGAGCCTCGCCGACCTGGTGGTGGCCTTCTTCCAGGTTCTTCCGCAGCTCTGCTGGGAGATCACATTTCGCTTCTACGGTCCTGACTTCCTGTGCCGCGTGGTGAAGCATCTGCAGGTGCTCGGCATGTTCGCTTCTACCTACATGCTGGTGATGCTCACGGTGGACCGCTACATCGCCATCTGCCACCCGTTACGGAGCTTGCAGGGGGCCACGCGTCGCGCGCGTCTCATGATTGCGTGCAGCTGGCTGTGCAGTGTGGTCCTGAGCACCCCGCAGTATTTTATCTTCTCTCTCAGCGAGATTGAAAAAGGCTCGGAGGTCTACGACTGCTGGGGTCACTTCATCGAGCCGTGGGGCGTGCGCGCCTACATCACCTGGATCACCATAGGCATCTTTCTCATCCCGGTCGCCGTGCTCGTCATGTGCTACGGATTTATTTGCCGCAGCATCTGGAAGAACGTCAAGTGCAAGACGAAGAGCGGTGCGGCGCACGGCACAAGCGCGCTGATCGGCAAGGCGTCGGTGAGCAGCGTAAGCACCATCTCCAGGGCCAAACTCCGCACCGTCAAAATGACGTTCGTCATCGTTCTCGCCTACGTCGTGTGCTGGGCTCCGTTCTTCATCGTGCAGATGTGGTCCGTGTGGGATGCGAACTTCTCCTGGGACGGTGAGTGTTTTCTTATTTTATCTGCTCAGTTTTTCAGATTTTAATTGTGTTAATTTAAAATAAGATAAATGAGAAAAATAAAACTTACATCGGGAGAATCGGGAAATAATTTAGTATAAAGTTTGCGCTTAACGGTGACATCAGTCTTAAAGCGACTCCTATTCTTCATAAAAATGTCTCATTAAATGGTTATAAAAATGAAAAAAAAACTTGAACTACTACACTGGTATTTATTGTAAGTTATTTTGAGTTAAGTGAAAATAAATTTTATTTATTTATTAATACCTGAGATGTATATTTAAAACAAACAAACAAATACATAAATAAATATATATATATATATATATATATATATATATATATATATATATATATATATATATATATATATATTTATTTATGTATTTGTATATTTAAAACAAACAAACAAATACATAAATATATATATATATATATATATATATAAACACTCACCGGCCACTTTATTAGGTACACCTTACTAGTACTGGTGTGGTCTTCTGCTGCTGTAGCCCATCCGCCTCAAGGTTCGACGTGTTGTGCGTTCAGAGATGCTCTTCTGCATACCTCGGTTGTAACGAGTGGTTATTTGAGTTACTGTTGCCTTTCTATCAGCTCGAACCAGTCTGCCCATTCTTCTCTGACATCTGGCATCAACAAGGCATTTGTGCCCACATAACTGCTGCTCACTGGATATTTTCTCTTTTTCGGACCATTCTCTGTAAACCCTAGAGATGGTTGTGCGTGAAAATCCCAGTAGATCAGCAGTTTCTGAAATACTCAGACCAGCCCGTCTGGCACCAACAACCATGCCACGTTCAAAGTCACTTAAATCACCTTTCTTCCCCATTCTGATGCTCAGTTTGAACTGCAGCAGGTCGTCTTGACCATGTCTACATGCCTAAATGCATTGAGTTGCTGCCATGTGATTGGCTGATTAGAAATTTGCGTTAACGAGCAGTTGGACAGGTGTACCTAATAAAGTGGCCGGGGGGGGGGTGTGTGTGTGTGTGTGTGTGTGTGTGTGTGTGTGTGTGTGTGTGTGTGTGTGTGTGTGTGTGTGTGTATGTGTACACACACATATATATATATAAAGTGTATATTTCATAGGTTTGTTCAGTGATCAGTGAGATGAAAATTCCTATCATCATGTCCATCTATTTGAGACCTTATTTGTAAAATAAATATGATGGAGTAGCTGCTTTTTTAATAGTGTGGCATTAAAGCTTATAAGCATGATGTTTGCCTTGCAGAACTTTCATAGGTTAAAGACTGAAGTTTCTGTATAAAAGATGGCTTTATACTTTAAAAAATCACTCACATAGTGGTGTTAACTTTATATCAGGTTTACACGTTAAACTGATAGAAAAATATTAAAATGGTTTAAAGATTTTCTTTTAAAATAGCTAATTTCATGAAAACAGATTTGTTAGAGACATGGGGTATCAGTTATCATGTAATAAACTCAGCACCTCATTAGTTATGCTCTTCCACAACAGCATCATACATTACATAATTCTAAATTATTAACAGTAACGTTAGCATTGTTGACAAATACCAAATCATATAGCAATTATTTGGAGCTTTTATGTACGTAAATATAATGAGCAGATCATATAAAAACAATATACAAATGAATCTTCCTTTTTGATAGCATGTGTAACAGAAAAATAGTCTTATTCATCTCGTGTGCATTTCTTTCCCTCTGTGTATCCTTTCAATATTATCCTTCCTCAGATTCAGAGAATACGGCAGTGACTCTGTCGGCGCTGCTCGCAAGCCTGAACAGCTGCTGCAACCCATGGATCTACATGCTGTTCGGTGGCCACCTTCTTTACGACTTTCTGCGCTCCTTTCCATGTTGTCGGAAGCTTAGGTACAGCATCCGTAATGACTCAGACAGCAGCCTGAGGAGGAATACACTGCTGAGCAAACTACCTGCTGCCTGCATGCCCACAAATGCCTCAGACTCATGGAGAGACTCGCAAAAGACCAGCCAGTCTGTAATACAAGACTGTTCCAAAGTCAAGCAGGATGGCCCTGCAGACTCAGACAAGAGTGGCCAGATCACAGACAATGTAAACAAACATAGTGACACCAACCTAGCTAAAGTCCTAGATACAGAAAGTTGAAGACTTTTTAGTGCCACTTTTGTGCACTTATTTAAATGTTTACATTTGCTTGCTGCTCATGTGTGCAATTGTCTAATGATCCAGTCATGTGGCAGCAGTGCAATGAACTGCAAGTGCAATGAATCTGCAATGAAATGCAGATAAAATAAGTCTTTATTTTTTTGTCACATATACATTACAGCACAGTGAAATTTATTTCTTTGCACATCCCAGCTTTGAAACTTGGGATACAGTGCTGATACAGTGCTCCTTGTCCAGGGATGCTCAAGGGCCCAACAGTGGCAGCTTACAAGTCAAGATCTTTAGTTACCATTTACATCAGAATAAGGAAAACCTGTGATTTCAATGATTGTGACTGTCTATTTTGTCCAGTTTTGGTGTGTCTGTGCCCACTGTATCCTCAGATTCCTTGGCGTCTTTGCTTTTAAGAGTGTAACCTGATGTGTTCTTCTGCTTTTGAACATCACCCATCTCAATGAAAAAGCATCTCAAAAATGCTCAGCATGCATTGTCTCACCACGGTTGTAAAAAGCAGTGATTTGCATTACCTTATATTTTCTGCCAGCTTAAACTATCTACCCAATATTCTCTGGACTCTCTCAAGTCAATAACAAGTCATTTCCGGATATTGTTTGATTTTCAGATTGAAAACTCTAAAGTCTGTTGTACATGAAATACTCAATTCCGGCCGGCACCAACATCCATCCCACTATCAAAGTCAATGAGTTAATATTTTTTCTCTATTGTGAGTTTTGTGTGAACAGTAACTAAAGCTCTTGACTTGTAGCTGTATGGGGAATGAGGCAGCTTAGTGGGTAAGGTGTTGGCCTACCAATTGGAAGGTTGTGAGGTTGAATCCCAGGTCCACCAAACTGCCACTGCTGGGCCCATGATCAAGACCCTTAACCCTCAATTGCTCTGCCAAAATGCTGTAAATGTACTGATAGGTTGTGAATTACACTACTGAAGGTTGTGAGTTCAAATCCCATGTCCACCAAGCTACCAATCCTGGGCCCCTGAGCAAGGCCATTAAACCCTCAATTGCTTAGTTGTATAAAATTAGGTAAAATGTAAGCCACTCTGGATCAGGGTGTCTGCCAAATGACGTAAACGAGTCTATGGAATACACCACTACCATATGACTGGCTAAAGGGATAATCGCATGAATGAGCAAGGGTACAACTTTTTTCATTAAAAAAAGTTCAGTGAGTGTATTTGACAACAGGAACAGTGGTGACAGATACTATGAAATTTGCTGAATAAGCAATGTAACTACATAAACTGCTTTTAAAAAATGACATGATGAATGTATGTTCCAGTCTATCCATGTGTCTGTCTGTTTTTAATTTGATATTTTTTATTTGAACATTGACATAACACTAGCTGAAACCTGCAAAATGATTCACAAAGTCTTTTGAACTTTTGGAAATTAAAATAATTAACATGTACAAAGCATCTGGATTTAGTGTAACTGCTGCTTATGACCTGCCAGTGCATTTTGCCAAATGTGGCCAAAAGAGAAATAAGAGCTTTTATTATTAACTTTTATTTAACTGTTGTTGTTCACTTGCCCTTATATTTTGTATAAATGTCCTGTATATAAACATTTGCACGGGTTGTTTTTAAGGTTGCCTATAATTTAGGGAACTGTGACAAAATGTATTGTGACTCATTTAAATCCTATAAAAACTTCTGAATATGGTAATCGTTTTGCCTTGACTTTCTGTGTTAAGTATATATGCAAGTTCATGTCATGTTATAAGCAGTATAAGCAGTCACTTAAATCACTCCTTCCATCAAGTAAGTAGCACCAGGTCTTTAGCTAAAAATTATGAAGGTCATAGAATTTCTTGTTTACAGGATACAAAGTTTGGATAATCAACTCATCAAATAACAAAATTGTGGCAACAATAATCAAATCAAAGTCATATTTTGTTTCATATTTTGGTTGGTGCTTTCTGTTACTGTTACAGGTGAGGGAAAATAACATGGAAATTGTATAAAAGTCTGTGAAAACTTGTTTCTGACCTATTGTCTCTAGCCATGTAGTTAGTTTCTGTTTCAATGATCCACCTTTAGAATCAGAATCAGAATCAGAAAGGTCTTTATTGCCAAGTATGTTTTCACATACGAGGAATTTTTTCTAGTACAGGAGCTCCACAATGTAAACATATAGCAATGGTAAGACATGAACACATAAATAATAGACAGTTGTATGTGCAAATTGAAATATAAGTGTGCAAATTAAAGTAAAGATGTGCAAATTCAAATATAGATGTGCAAAATAAAATATAAATGCGTACTTGTAGACAATGTAAGAATAGGTTTTGTTCTGTGTATGTTAGGTGTTAATCAGATGTATGTTAAGTGTTCATCAGATGGATTGCCTGAGGGAAGAAACTGTTCCTATATCTGGTCGTTTTGGTGCTCAGGGCTCTGTAGCGTCGGCCAGATGGCAACAGTTCAAATAGTAAGTGTGCTGGATGTGAGGGGTCCAGAGTGATTTTCTTTGCCCTTTTGCTCACTCTGGAGAAGTACAGGTCTTGGAGAGTGGGGAGAGTTGTGCCAATGATTCGCTCAGCAGTCCGGACCACCCTCTGTAGTCTCCTGAGGTCGGATTGGGTGGCTGAGCTAAACCAAACAGTCACTGAAGTGCAGAGGATGGATTCGATGATAGCAGTGTAGAACTGTTTCAGCAGATCCTGTGGCAGGTTGAACTTCTTCAGCTGGCGAAGGAAGTACAACCTCTGCTGAGCCTTCTTCACGATGGAGTCAATGTGAATGTCCCACTTCAGGTCCTGGGAGATTGTGGTTCCCATGAATCTGAATGACTCCACTGCTGTCACAATGCTGTCCATGATGGGGAGTGGGGGGAGAGCAGGGGGGTTTCTCCTGAAGTCCACGATCATCTCCACTGTCTTGAGCGTGTTCAGCTCCAGGTTGTTAAGACTGCACCAGACAGCCAGCCGTTCCACCTCCAGTCTGTAAGCAGACTCGTCACCATCCTGGATGAGGCCGATCAGTGTGGTGTCGTCTGCAAACTTCAAGAGCTTGACTTTAGCTAAAAATCTGATATAAATTTGTTTAATTGGATAAAACTGTACACTATGTATCTGATACAGATGAAAATGCTGGTTTGTGTTTCGAAAATTAGAGTCACTGAACTCTGTTTATCATTTTTCCTATGGTGCTTTTTCAAGTGATGAAATACATGAAATACATCATATATCAACAGCCTCAACTCTACTACAACGACTTTCCACTAGATGTTAAAGTGTGGCTGTGTGGATTTGTGATCATTTAGCCGCAAGAGCATTGATGAGATCTAGACTGATGTTGGGTAAGAAGGTTTTGGGTGCAATCAGTGTTCCAGTTCATTCCAAAGGTATTGAGGTCAATGCTTTGTGAAGGACACGTGAGTTCTTCCACTCCAATGTTGGCAAACCGTGTCTTTATGGACCACAGGGATATTTTCTTGCTGGAACAGATTCCAATGAAAGTAAAAAATTAAAGCTACAGCATACAAAGACATTCTTGACACTTTGTGGCAGCTGTTTGACGAAGAACCGCACATGGGTGTGATAATCAGGTGTTCAGCTATGGTTCTTGTAGTTTCTCATGTCCCTCTTGTTGTCCATATGGTGATCTGAAAAGTATAATGAACACAACTCTACCCAATTTAATGATTTGCTCTGACAAGATGATGATGGTAATGATGATAATGAAGTGTCTATTGCTGAGAAATGGAACATGCTCTTAAGAAATTAATTACTTTACTAGTTAGAGTTCATCTTTATGCAGATTTTCATGATATTAATATGAAGCTTGAATTTCAATGAAAGAGTGATTAATGTTGGCTCATATCATAAGCCAGATTTGCTGTGAGTGAACTAATTTAAAATCTCATATGATGATTAATGAAACGCCATCACAATTAAGTCAGCTAGTGTGTATTTGATACCAAAACATATAACCAATCAGAATTCTCTCCTGCACTATAAATAAATGAATTATAATAAAATTATTTTAAATAATAGTTTTAAGTTGTATTTAACTAGCGAAAGAAAATAAAATGCTAATAGTATAGAAAAGATTCCCAATATTTCACAATAACACCCCTACTTTATAAGGAGGAGGAACTTATTTCCAAAAGCATAATCTTAATAATAATCTTAATAATACATGTTCATACTCAGGTATGTCATTTTAACCAGCGGGTGCACTGTGCCTGTGGTGACAGAGGTTATGTAAGGAATTGCAAGGACACCGTGCCTGAAAGATCCACCCAGAAGCTATGGGTAATAACAAAGTGGCTCATTGCTGCTGGGTGAAATACCGTAGCTCTTGCCCTGTAATGTAATGTAATGCATTACAGATTAGCACAGAGTTCATGGCTATGCTAGAGCTGGATGGAGACTTGACTTTGGCATAAAAATTCATCTTGGTAAAACAATCATCATAAAACATCTTGGTTTTTGCATGAGCAAATTAAACTTATGTTCAGGCCAGTAAAAATCAGAACATTGAGTCACTAGGAGACACATGTACCGTCCACTCGATTACCTGATTAGCAAGCAAGCTAACTGTATTAGCTATATGCAATCACCAGACACACCAAAGATCTCTGCTTCTTTTTTCATCTTTTTTTTTTTTTTTTAATTTTTAACATATAAGTCAATAGCAAATCCTTCTTTTTAACCTTTTATAGTGACATTTAGTTCTACAGTTCTATACTGCTTTACAATATACAGTTTTATCCTCACCAGTCACTAGTTTTCTGTATAAAGTTAAAAAAAGACTTTCCTTTTATGGAAAACTGGCTGTTCCTTTCATACATTTTTAAAGAAACCTTTCATAACATCTCAGCTCTGTGGTGCAAATGGACACTCATGAACGATCATCTGTCACTTTGCTGCGTGCTCAAGGCAGCAGCTTAGTTCTCTGTCAAACTTACAGGCCTTACAGGGACTTGAACATTGCTACCATGTTTTCAGACATCTACAGACCTAACAATGGGCTGTCTTTAAGTGTAACACTATTAACAGATATTGTCCAGCTCATCTCATATGTATATACATATAGGCCTTTGACTACATTACCCTTTAATCCCTTGAACATCACGTAGTCACTCGTTTTCGGATCGTTTGCTGTTAATCTACTTTTATATCAAATGGAAAGGAGGAAAGAGGAAACCCTACATCGGATCTTCCTAATATCCAGCTCATATTCTCCAAAGGTACTTAATCATTGAATATGGAAAACATTCAGCTTGTCCAGTGCAGGATTTTCAGTAATTGTTCTACCGTTGTTAACCGTAATTTTACTTGTGATATATATATATATATATATATATATATATATATATATATATATATATATATATATATATACAGTCAAGCCCGAAACCCCCTGGCAAATTCTGACCTAAAGTTACTTTTGTTCAACCAGCAAGTTTTTTCTTGATTAGAAATGACACAGGCGTCTCCCAGAAGGTAATAAGACCATGTACAAGAGGCATCATTGTGTAAAAAATTATTACTCATCTTTTATTTACATTTGAACAAAAAGTGGCATGTCCAAAATTATTCATACCCTTTGCAAACTGTCACAGTCGATGGGAAAATCCAAAGCTCTATACCCTTCCAAACAGTCCAAGCTGTTATAAAGCATCCTATTTACCCTGATTCATTGGGAACAGCTGTTTTAATCAACTCAACAGGTGAAAAACAGAAGCTCTCTTCTGTTGGTTTGTGGACAGTCATGGCTAAGACAAAGGAGCTCACTGAGGACCTGCGGTTGCACGTTGTGGCTGCTCACAAGTCAGGAAAGGGCTATAAGACTTTATCTAAATGTTTTGAAGTTCCAGTGGCTACAGTGCAAAGTATTATATAAAAAATACAAGACGTTCCCCACTGTGAAGCCAAAAGTGACACCTGTGCTGGCCAGGAGGATAGTGAAAGAGGTAAAAAAGAATCCAAGGATCACCACCAAGGCCATCCTGATGAATCTGGGCTCTGCTGGTGGCAACATCTCAAGGCAGACAGTCCAATGAACACTGCACACCGCTGGGTTCAAAGGACGCAGACCAAGGAGGACACCACTTCTCCAGATAAAGCACACAAAAGCCCGCTGGGCTTTGCAAATGCTCATCTGGACAAAGAAGAAGACTTCTGGTCTTCTGTTTTATGGTCAGATAAAACAAAAATTGAATTGGCCACAATGATGTAGCTTTGATTTGGCGTAAAAAAGGAGAAGCCTTCAACCTTAAGAACACCATCCCCACTGTCAAACATGGTGGTGGAAACCTACTGTTTTGAGGGGTGTTTTTCAGCTGGTGGACCAGGGAACCTAATCACAGTAAATGGCACCATGAAAAAGGAGCAATACATCAAAAAATCAGGCAGTCTGAGAAACTTGGCTTTGGGCACCAGTGGACATTTCTGCACGACAACGACCCAAAGCATTGCGTGTGTGAATGAGAGTGTGTGTGTGCCCTGCGATGGGTTGGCACTCCGTCCAGGGTGTATCCTGCCTTGATGCCCGATGATGCCTGAGATAGCACAGGCTCCCCGCAACCCGAGGTAGTTCGGATAAGCGGTAGAAAATGAGTGAGTGAGAGAGTGAGTGAACGACCCAAAGCACACAGCAAAAGTGGTGAAGAAATGGTTAGCAGACAAAAACATTAACGTTTTTCAGTGGCTCAGCCAGAGTCCTGACTTAAAGGTAGGGTCTCCGATTTTTGAGAAATGCTTCAGAAAACCGAGCCGATACTAAACAAAAAGCAAAACAAACGTGTAGCCAATGAGCATTAAGGGGCGTGTCTTGTCAATATGGGCGGAGAGAGTGTTCAGGGCGCATGTGTGACATTAGCAGAAAGCTATGATAAAGATAGATTTCTTTCCAGTAGTTGCCTGGGTATGTATGTGTGGGCGGAGCTATCAATACAGGGGTGGGACCCATTTGGGTTAGGGACGTGTTTGTTTTGATGATTTTATATGTCAACATTGGCTTTCAAAAATCAGAGACCCTGCCTTTAAATATGGGGGAAAACACAAGGAACATGTGTGCAGAGGCGGGATTAAGGACAGGACGAGGCTAACACACCTGAACATAAAACAGTAACAAAGGCACATGGTACAAGAATCACAAGCTGCCAGAATGTCCCCCTATTGTCCAGGTAGGGAATAGTCCCAGCCATTCCTGACAGGTTTGCTGATATTCAAACTGTATTTACTAGTCATATAATTAGCAGATTTTTATTTTTTCATTTTATTATTATTTTTTTTCATCTACAGACAGATTCAATTAAGCTGCACAGCACCTGCACAATTTAACATATACAGTACATGAAAACTAAGAATTTCCTGGTCCTGTTGTTAAGAACAGGCTGTCACATGCTATCCTTACTAATCATAACATCTGCTCACATTTGGTCTTGAAGTCCTCTCCGATTAGTTCTGCAGCTTATTTAATTTCCAACAGAATCCAACTACATGGTAGACTTTAGAGTAGAACAAAATACACTCAGCACATTCCTTCCTCACTGACATCTGGATCTACTACAAATTCATCTGAACAAATTTCAGGTGATTTTAATTGAAACTGGGTTTCCTTGTCCTCAAATGACAAAGAGGATAAAACAATTCACATTTACATGCTCTGCTGGGCAACAGCATTAGTGTACATCAGCACAGGAAGTGTGTTTTCCCTCAACACTCTTAAAACTGGTCACTGGGGATAAGATAAGATAAAATATACCTTTATTTGTCCCACAGTGGGGAAATTTCTATGTTACAGCACCAAAGAAAAAGAAATGCAAATATATAAAACATAAAGACATAATATAGTATACAGTATATACACAACACAATATATAAATACAAAGAAGAAAAAAGAGACCACGAGTATGTAAGCATAAGTGTACATAAGCACTGACAACACAAAACAATGGAGCACATAAACACAAATTTGGTACACCCACTGTGTCTTTGTTGGCTAATTATATTTTGTATAAAACCACTTAGCTGTAGAATAGGTTTTTATTTAATTAACATAAGAGCTCTATTGTACGGAAGCGTATTGCATTCACTTGAGTAAAAAAAAAATCTACTCTGTTTTGCTGAATTAACGACTTAATTTTTCAGGAAAAAATTTTTTTTGCTCTGTTTTTCTGAATTAACGACTTACTTATCTCAAAATTATGAGATAATTTTTCAGGAAAAAAAAGATTTTTGCTCTGTTTTTCTGAATTAACGACTTAATGTGGATTGCATGGAAGTAAACATGTCCCGCCTTTCAAGTTTAATCAGTTGAACCGATATGGTATGCTTCACGGATATAAGATGATGCATCTGAAATGCATTCAGGCTGGCTATGTGGTGACACAAGAGACAATCAGGCAATTGTTGAAAATACTGGATCTCCATCCAGTGCAACTGAGGCGCCGGAATCCAGGCCCGAACTTTTTATGGCATGTTGATTCATATGATAAACTCAAACCATATGGGATCTGCATGAATGGTGCAATCGACGGGTTTTCACGAATGGTGATACGGCTACCGTGAAGCATACCATATCGGTTCAACTGATACTGAAACACAGCAACGTCAAGCAGATCAGAATGTTCTTTTCGTCTGAACAGGTGCAAAGTCTTGAGGTGTCTGCGCAAAGTTGATGCACTAATAACAACACCATTTATATTACTTAAAGACAGCAGTATCTCCCAATGTCTCAAACCCAAAGTAAAATAAAACAACCGGATTAAACTTGAAAGGCGGGACATATTTACTTCCATGCAATCCACATTAAGTCGTTAATTCAGAAAAACAGAGAAAAAAATTTTTTTTTTCCTGAAACATTATCTCATAATTTTGAGATAAGTAAGTCGTTAATTCAGAAAAACAGAGCAAAAATTTTTTTTCCTGAAAAATTAAGTCGTTAATTCAGAAAAACAGTAGATTTTTTTTTTACTCAAGTGAATGCAATACGCTTCCGTACTATTGTCATCCTTTGCAGGAACCTTTTTTTTTTGTAGATGAGAAAATGTTCTATGTCTAAACCATTTTAGAAAGTTAACAACATGAATGTTTATGGTATGTTTTTTCTTAGAGTCTACCAAGAACCAAGACAGTTCAGACAAAGAAACAGAAGAAGCCATTAGTTGTCACATAAATATTACTGCACAGTGAAATAATTTCCTTTGCATACCTTAGCGTAGGAAATGAAACTATATTTTACATACATAAGCTTATATCACACACGTTCCCAGTTAATATTAGAAAAAAATGCTTTTAAGGTTCATTAGATAATTCAGGTTTTTTTTTAGCATCAAAACACTTCTCCTCAATGGTTGGATCCTCTTTAACCAATTATAGTTGCATTTTATATGAAAAAAAAATCACGTATGTTCTCACAACAGAATATATTTTGTCCCGCTTTTGCAGCTTGTTATGTTTCCAAGATATTTTCTGTCCAGAAGACTCGTCTGTGGTGGAACATCCACTGCTGACAACAATCCAAAATCGTTAAACAAGCATCTTTTTATATAACCTTGCATCATATGTTTAGCTTTTCTTTGTAAAAATAATATCATGTTGTTTATTTTTTATATGTCAGATCCAAGTCCCTGTATAAGCTGATAAGCTGTTGCTATAGAAACGGAAAGATCATAGAAGAAAAGCATAAATGTAAAACCATCAGAGCCAATTCTGATCGGAGTGTTAAACAGCACTGTGTTAGGAGAGTGAGTGTATAACTAACGCACTCACCAGGACATATACATTATATATATATAATAGATCTGGAAATCTGATGTAAAATGTGAATCCGTGTGAAACGTCACTTTCTGACTCTTTTGTGTAATTATGCATTAGTATTCAGCTCCAGACTTATTTTATTTATGCAATATCCTGTGAACAGGGTAATGCTTTGTGTGGTTCTGTTTACAGAGGGTGTAATAACTCAGCCTCGTTAGAAACTTCCTGAACACTGAAGTCAATGAATGACTCCACAAATCTTGCAATAAAGGCTTCAGTATCTGGAAGAAGCAGAGGGTTGAATTTTAGTCAGTTCTTTTTTTATTTGTAACAACTACAGTCGTACTTCGCTTTAATAAGAAGGGAGGTGCATGGAAAAGATGCCACTTTGTGTTAAACTTCTCTAAACTCATTGTGCATATAGTACGTATACAGAAGCTTAAATTTAACATGATGTTAGTACTTGCTTAAACTCTGCTAAGTCAATTAAATCATATAGATATAGACTACAGAGGCAGATTCATAAAGATTAGAGATGATTATAAATTTTGCAAAGTACACAGAAACCTGGTTGTCTCTGCCAGGAGATTAAGATGCAGCTTTCAACAAGATAATAACCAAACATGATGAAAACCAGACTCAAATTCAAATTCAATATATTTGTATTGCGTCTTTAACAATTCCCATTGTCTCAAAGCATCTTTACACAGTATAGAAACAGAAGAGGGAAAGAAAAACATAAATAAATATATATAAGAAGAAGAAGAAGAAAAAATACATACAATTAAAGTTGATTTTTTTTAAATATTAATTTCATATTTAAAATACTATCCCTATCCCTAATGAGCTAGCCGGAGGCAACGGCGGCAAGGAAAAACTCCCTGAGAGCATATGAGGAAGAAACCTTGAGAGGAACCAGGCTCAGAAGGGAACCTTATCCTCATTTGGGTGACACTGGACAAGAAATAATGTAAAGGTAAATAATGTCCTTTCTACAAAAGCTTATAATATTGCAACCGAGAGCTCTTGAGGAACTAATGGGTCAGAGCAAACTCCGCATGCTTCCTTTTACCAAATGTTAGCTGCATGTGTGCAAATCAGTTACACTTTCATGTGATATGTAGGGTTCAAATGCACAATTCTTCACCTGAGCATAATTGTCTTAACCTTCCTGTTTTCCTCAGGACAATTTTGACCTCTGCTGGAAAGGTCAATTTGAGCTCGCCACATTTAATGGGGCAATTAGTCACACTTTTGCCCTTTTCAGCGCAATGAACATACATACAGACACAAAAATGCACACATAAAATGTCCACTAACACACGCAGCCAAAACACACACTCATACACCACACACACACATACATACATACATACATACATACATACATACATACATACATACACACACAGACAAAATAGACATTACAAGTGTAAAATGTTCACAAATGTAAGGCTGATCACACAGAATGGTGATAATTGTATAAGTTTTGATTTATAAGCATTCAAGACAATTTGGCCTGAAAAAACAGGTTTTATTATTTGCTGACATTAAAAATGGTCAAAATGGTTTCAAAACAATCTCCTGGCTATGAAATATACCAGCCTGTACTTTTGTGCCTCTAGAGTGAAAATAATTCAAAATTTCTGGGTTTTATTTTTACTAGAAAATGAGGCATTTTTGCAAATTAATGAGGTTTATTATACCAAATATTTTTGCAAAATATATGTTAATATGTTGGAAACAAGTTAGACCAAAAAGTTTTTAAAAAAAATTGGTTATCATATATACTTCATTTTTTATAAGCAGTCAAAACAGACAAGGTCAAGTTGACTCAGCGCTCCTAATTTGCATAGGAATGCAGGAAAGGAAAACAGGAGGGTTAAAACAAAACTACTTAACATCTGTCTAATTTCAAAACAACACCTCTTGTTCATGCTATTTAATTATGTAGTATCATTTTGACATGTTATTTATATAATTATTACAGAAACACTGCAATACAATCAAAGCAGATCTGCTATTAAAAAACCCCACACAGATTAAGATCTCTTATTTAAGGCATAATAACTTTGTGATCATGTATGTTCACCTGTATGGATTGTTATGAACCGTAGGCTATCCAGAACCCACTGAAACCGATGGTCTGCTGTCTGAAAGCTCTTGGAGTCATCATGTTTAAAGATTCGGGTTGTCTCACCTGTGAAACAGTGTACATTAACTTTGTTCTGACATTTTCTTGAAACTGATTTTAGAGTGTTATTTGCTCTATTTTCTATATGTGTACAATATATAATTATTATTTATTTTTAATTATTTTCTAAATTTAATATGATCATAATTACTAGTTTTAAATATAAAATAATTTTAGATAATTAATAAACAGTATAATTTACTACTATTTGTTAGAAATATGTTAATATATTAATTTTGCCAACCAATTATATAATTGTTATTATTTATCATATAATCACATTAGTTCCACTCTGTTTAATGCACCTGAACCTCAACTGTAATATAATAAATAAAAATCTGAGTCTACCATTTCCACATAAAATACGATATATGTATATAGAATATTTGTATATTAGGATGGTTGTTCTGTTGTGTTGTGTGAGATGTGTTTTAAATGTATGATGTTGTGACAAAACACCAAGAGAAAATCCTAATGTGTAAAATTATGTACAGTGGATAAAATGATCCTGAGTCTGCTATTACTTTTTAAACTAACAAATAATGTGTTAAGAAACTGTTTATCAAAGATGATAAAATATCTTTTTTCAGAAACACACAGTGTGTTGTTATAGTTGTTATAATGCTGTGTAATCTGTTGTTTCTGTAAACCTGGGATACATGCACAGAGTTGTACTGACCTCTTCAGTCTAAAGCAACACATTAAACACTATCCTAGAAAGCTTTATGTCCATCCATCCATCCATCCATCCATCCATCCATACAGCCAACTATTTTCTGTTGAACTCCCACAAGGGGTCATAGGGAGTCTGGTGTCTATCCCAAGGGACTTGGGGCAAAAGCCGGAGGACACCCGGTGGACCTATCAAACACTAGGGAATATTTAGAGATTTCAGTCAGCTTACATCTTGGGACTGGGGGAGAAAATTGGAGGAAAAACCAGGTTGCAAAATCCACACACAGTGAGTAGCGGTGGCAATTCAATATCATATACTTTATATGTATTGTTTAGCACATTCATTCATTCATTCATCTTCTACCGCTTATCCGAACTACCTCGGGTCACGGGGAGCCTGTGCCTATCTCAGGAGTCATCGGGCATCAAGGCAGGATACACCCTGGACGGAGTGCCAACCCATCATAGGGCACTCACACACTCACACACTACGGACAATTTTCCAGAGATGCCAATCAACCTACCATGCATGTCTTTGGACCGGGGGAGGAAACTGGAGTACCCGGAGGAAACCCCCGAGGCACGGGGAGAACATGCAAACTCCACACACACAAGGCGGAGGTGGGAATCAAACCCCGACCCTGGAGGTGTGAGGCAAACGTGCTAACCACTAAGCCACCGTGCCCCCCTTGTTTAGCACATAAATGACTAAAAATACATTTTAATAACCAGTAAAACTGGTAAGTACTATAATTAATATCTGCAATATTTTGGTGTAGTTCTAGTTAGTGTGATAGCACAATTTAGTGAATTTTTTAATGAATTGCAAAGCAAAGTGTGTGTGTGTGTGTGTGTGTGTGTGTGTGTATGTGTGTGTGTGTGTGTACTCAATACGGTACAGTTTAAACACTTTTATTGCCAAGTGAACATTTTAAGCAAATGCACATATGGACATTTTATTCCACTTAAGAACAAACTACACAGGATGATAAAATGAAACACAGGGACAGAGTCAACGTGTCAGTTTGTGTTGTCAAGCAACAAAGAATGTGTTTTTTGTTGTTGTTGTTATTTATAATCTTTAATTTTTTATTTATTATTTGTACAATTATAACATTGGATATTTCTTTATAAGTCTTAAAAATGTAATCCATGAAATATACTGTGTGAATAAAACAAACAGTAATTGCTTTCTCCTTTTTTAACACATTACGGCAAATAATTTAAATATAATAATATTATTTATAATGTTTAACGTAAATACTAAAAACTTCATGTAAATGTTAACGGTACAGCCAGGGGTTGCCAGTTCCGCTGCTTTTACACATAATTGAGTTCGTATTGGAGAACGTAAAGTGATTTGAGTTACCACTCGGGGGCGATGAAGAGAAAAGATACAGAGAGCACAACAGTGAATAAAAAGAGAAGTCGACGTGTAAATCCGTTTAAATAAAGCACACTAGTTAACTTCCCCTTGTTCAGTCTTAGCCTTTAGTCATTCATTATTTCATCACATTTCTTTAGTAGCGTACAAGCAAGTTATCGACGAAGCTGTAACGCTTTGTTCTTATATTTAATGCAGTCTGTTGATATGATAGAAATATCTATGCAGTTTATAGGAAGGACGTGAGAGTGAGTAAACGAGTGAGTGAGTGTTAGTTGGATTGGAACGCGTCCCTTTGACCGGCGGCACCGCGTCCGACACAAAAGTCCGGGCGGTGGTGCAGCGTTCAATGTCCGAGTTTAAATACACTGTTGTTGTTGTTGTTGTTGTTTTTTAAACCTATAATTTTTTAATAATGGGAACTGAGACTCCTCTTTGGAAGCGTGTACAAGTGTTTACCGGCCCCGTTCCTCGAGCTAGACATGGACACCGAGCGGTGGCCATACGGGAACTGATCGTGGTGTTTGGAGGTGGAAATGAGGGAATAGCGGAGGAGCTACATGTTTATAACACTGGTATGAGAGCAATGCTATGCTAATATTTATGCTAATGTTTCATTCGGTACTTTGGTCCAAGTGTAGCTAAAGAATCCCAGATTACATCCCGCTCCATAAAGAAGTGAATATAAAACATGTGCATGTCAAATACACACCCGTATTCGGGGCGTTAGAAAGTTTTTTAACCCCATGAGAGAAGCTCCATACTGATCAGGACAGAGGAGGAGAAGTGAGGCTCCAAGACATTTAGACTTTTCAGATACATCCATAACAATGACATCTGTAGTCCAGTACAGTCGTGGGTGTAATCAGTGTGAACAAGGTTCCTCAGAATATAATACAATAAGCATCATTTAGTCAAAATACAAAGTACACAATTACAACAGAACTGTAAGGAATTCAGTGCTTGTGTAGTGATCAGTAGTTCAGTAGTCAGGTGATGATGATGATGATGATGATGGGTGAAGGCTGAGACATGTGTTGTTTGAGCTTCTGTGTGTGTGATGTGTGATTTGAGAACATTATTTCATATGAATCTATATTTAAATCACACATGAATCTATATTTAAATCACACATGAATCTATATTTAAATCACACATGAATCTATATTTAAATCACACATGAATCTATATTTAATTCACACATGAATCTATATTTAAATCACATGGTAATTCTGTGAGAAACCCTGGCAGCTGTGGACCCTGCAGCAGAATGTATAGTAATTTGTACACACCTTTCTTTTTCCCTTGCTTCTGTACCCCGTAGTCTCCCGACAGTGGTTTCTGCCTGCGGTGAGAGGCGACATCCCTCCTGGCTGTGCTGCACATGGGTTTGTGTGTGAAGGCACGCGCATCCTGGTGTTTGGAGGAATGGTGGAATTTGGACAATACAGCAACAGTCTCTATGAGCTGCAGGTCACGATGCTCAGTCAATAACAGAATAACATGATTATTTCATGAAATATAAAAATGCTGAGCTTTTACTTAACGGTATTTCTAGGCCAGTCGCTGGCTGTGGAAAAAGCTGAAGCCACGGCCACCGAAGAACGCTTCGCCCCCTTGCCCCCGCCTGGGACACAGCTTCACTCTCCATGGCAACAAGTGCTACCTGTTTGGAGGGCTGGCCAATGACAGTGAAGATCCAAACGGCAACGTGCCTCGGTGAGATTTGATCAAAGAAACAATAAAAATAAAGGTTCCTTAGAGTAGAGGAATTATTTTTATTTATCTGTGATTCTTTAGCTCTGTTATGTTACTTCCGCTAAAAACTCATAAACTACCACAAACCTATTTTTAATCTCTTGTTGCAGTTAAACATCCATTAATGAAAAGAACTAAATTACAATTTTCCTATAGCATCTAATTCAACTGAAATGTTTCAGCAATCTGTTATCTGATAACAGTTATCTTTGAGAAAACCCTCAAACTTGGCTTGGGGTTAAACAAAATTGCACAAATGAATGTGATTGGCTAAAACAGAGGATCTGCAGTGGAGTTATGCTTGGTTTAATCCGCTGAAATACTTTGCAGGGTCCGATTCCAAATCGCCTGAAAGCTTTACAGAGAATCGTCGCTCCATCTATGATCCATTTTCAATTTGATACTAATACAAGATGTCTGGGCATTCTCTTTTTTACCTAACACCAATCCATTGCCAAAGGATTCTATTTCTTTCACCTTTGACATGCAGATATTTGGATGATTTCTATGAGCTGGAGCTACAAACACAGTCAGGAGTCAAAGGCTGGATTATCCCTGAAACAAAAGGAGGTGGTCCATCACCCAGGGAGTCTCACACATGCGTAGTGTACAGTGGAAAGAGCGGCAGCTCCCCGAAGCTTTACATTTTTGGGGGCATGTGTGGGAATAGACTAGGAGACCTGTGGCAGCTAGATATTGGTAAGCTTCGAGTGTAAGATACTAAAGTGTCCTTTATAATAGAAAATAAAAGAAATCAGTGTTTTCTTATAGAGTGATTGTTAAGCGAAATGAATTTTTTCAATTAGTTCTGAATTAAATTTTCTTTTTTTTTTTGTTTATAAAGTGATCTGAGAACATGCATATTGTTCCACATGCTCTACATGTTTAGTCTTTATTACTGCCACTCTAATCTCTTTCAGACACTATGACCTGGTCATTACCTAAAACTTCAGGACCTTGCCCTTTACCAAGAAGTCAACACTCTTCAAATGTGATTGGAAACCAGTAATAAAGCTCTTACATTCTTTCTCTTGTACATCACTGGTCATGCACTTCTCCTACTTGACATATTCAAGTTTTTTTTTTTAATTGATGTAAAAAAAAAAAAACAAATAAAAAAATTATTTATTTATTTAAAATTAATTGGGGGGGGGGGGGGTGTCAGGGAAATAAAAAAAAATCAAGTCTTGGACATTCTCTTCCCTCATTGTGTGTAGAATGTACCTATTTGGTGGCTGGGTTCCTGCAGAGCAGAAGAACGCTGTAGGAGCAGAATGGATCTGTAGTAACTCTTTGTTTGCATTAAACCTTGGTGTGTACCACACACCCCAAAATTCTCCAAATTTAACAAGATTTGCATGTCTGTTAAAAACATTGTTTCTTTTGTTATCAAATTATCCTGTGGTCTGTGAATTTTTGGGGCACTATAATGATTTTTGGATGTATTTCTACTGTAATATCTGACCTGACTTTAAGACACAATGACGTGGAATCCTCTGAACTCTGAGAGCCACCAGCAACAGCAGTTAGGTACAACTATACGTGAGAAGGAGGAGGAGGAAGAAAAGGGTGGAATCTGCTGGCCAAAAGCTCGCACCGGTCACTGCGCTGTAGCCATCGGGACACGCCTGTACATCTGGAGCGGACGAGACGGCTATAAGAAAAGTCGGAACTACCAAGTGTGCTTCAAAGACCTGTGGTATTTGGAAACAGGTAAAAAATCTGAAAAACATATTTGTGTAAATTGTCTTTGTTTTATCATTTGTCTTTAAGAGATACACATTTAACACAATGATACATATTTTTAAGTGGAAATATATGATGTTTATACAGTTTTTTCCTATATTATTCTGATACGTTGTCAGGAAAATAAATAACAAGTTTTAGTAGTCAAATTAGCAATAATACCAGCGATTACACAAATGCTATTATTTTCATAAAGGGTGCCAATAATTCTGGAGGGCACATAATGATGATTTATTTTTTTATTTTATTTTTTTATTTACAATTCATGTTTACTTTAGATTTAATACACATATATGTTGTTTTAATATCTTCCATGTTTTATTTTGGAATTATTGACAGTCATTTATATTAAATGTTGAGAGGTGCTATAAAGACAGAGCCTATAGCAATTTATTTATTTATTTTACATTTTTAACACCTTTCTTGCTGCACTTACAGAGAAGCCAGCTACGCCAGCCGCTGTGTTTTTGGTCAAGTCCACTGTCAACATGCTGCATGTGGCTTGGCATCCTTTACCTGCAGCTGACTGCTACCTGCTTCAGTTGCAGTACGTTGCTCCTCCCTCAGCGCCACAAACCTCTGATTTGCCGACTACCCCAACCTCACCCACCGGTCTCACAGAGGGGGAGAAGCCGCTAAAGAGACCCAATCATACACGTATGTGTTCAGGGTGTCGGAAATGTGTTTAACGTTTGCTTAGATTCAGAGGGCAGACACTAACTGTAGGGTTTTCCCTCCAGAATCTGAGCCGTGTCCAGGAGGTGAAGATGGAAGCCACAAGAACACAACACTACAGGTCAGAGCTCGACACCAATCCATATTCTAGCAATTTAGACCACAGTATAATTCTAGAACATTATGAGAATTCAGAATTCATTTAAGAACAGGAGGGATAAGGCTTTAAAAATACTTTTTGATTTGGTCTGAATCAGAGTGAACTTGACACTTTTCATTTGTAATTCAATTCACATTAATTCAACAAATCAAAATAGAAAACGTTACTCGGCTGATGCACGTATAGGACTAATACCAGAGATGGGGGACTCGAGTCATATGACTTGACTCGAGTCGGACTTAAGTCGCACATCCGAGACTTGAGACTTGCTTGACAAATATTAAAAAAAGACTCGACTTGACTTTGACTTGACATTCATGACTTGAGACTTGACTCGGACTTGAGTTAAATGACCCGAAATAACTTGTTTTTTTTTTTTAAATCTGTTTTTAAAGACAAGAGCGTAATCTAAGGGAGCACGCGCACGAACTAATAAACCTTAACAGTCGTGACGAAACATGGAAGGCGCTACACCAAAAATAATTAAGTTCGGGTACAGGGATTTTGTGCAAGATGAGAAGAGAAGAACAGCAGAATGCGACCACATCACTCACAACTGAATGACACAATTGAAGTTCTATGAAATTAAATTTTTTGCAAGCGCAATGTAGTTTAAATGGTTGGTCACTGTTTATGTGGAAAGCTTTTTTGCAATAGCACTTATACTTGGTCTTCAGTGTTAGGCTTTGAGTGAAAAGCGTATGGATTTTTTATGGGGATGCACATTATATATAAAAAAACATCAATATAAATATAAAAATAAAAATAAAAAACTTCAGAGTTGCAAGCACAGCCATATTCTTGTCTCGCATGCACACACACACACATTCAAACCTTGTGTTACAAACCTGTATAAATTTCTTTGTTTAGATGAACACGGAGGAAGATATTTTAAGGAATGTTTGTAACCAAACCCTTCTATAGTATTCTTTTTCCCACTATGGAAGTGAATGGGGCTCATGAATGGTTTGGTTACAAACAGTCCTCAAAAGTATCTACATGTGTGTTCATCAAAACAAAGAAATTTATAAAGGTTTGTAACATCATGAGGGTGAGAAAATGATGACACAATTTTCATTTTTAGGTGAACTATCCCAGTGGCTTAGTGGTTAGCACGTTCTCCTCACACCTCCAGGGTTGGGGTTCGATTCCCACCTCCGCCTTGTGTGTGTGGAGTTTGCATGTTCTCCCCGTGCCTCTGGGGTTTCCTCCGGGTACTCCGGTTTCCTCCCCCAGTCTAAAGACATACATGGTAGGTTGATTGGCATCTCTGGAAAATTGTCCCTAGTATGTGAGTGAATGAGAGTGTGTGTGTGTGCCCTGTGATGGGTTGGCACTCCGTCCAGGGTGTATCCTGCCTTGATGCCCGATGACGCCTGAGATAGGCACAGGCTCCCCGTGACCCGAGGTAGTTCGGATAAGCGGTAGAAGATGAGTGAGTGAGTGAGTGAGGTGAACTATCCCTTTAATATTAATAAATTACACTCACTCCAATAATCTCATTCTCTCTCTCTCCAGTAATTAATTCACTTCAAGATTTTTGGTTGATTTTTGACGTGATTGATTGTTGTTGTTATTCTGTTGTTAAAAAGGAAGGATCTAAGTAGGGGTCAAGCCCCGAAGGGGCGTAGACACCTATTGTTATCGTTAGTTTTCTTATTATTATTATTATTATTATTCTTCCGTCCGTCATTGAAGTCAATGGCAGCCCATAGAACCGTACGTAGGAATGTTTGGCACACATGTAGAGGCCAGTCTTAGAAGTACTGTACTGTAGCAACTTTGGTGTGTCTAGCTCAAACCGTCTAGCGCCACCAACAGTCCAAAAACCCAATTTTGTGCTGAATCGTAAGGCCTAGAGGCAAAATTCTTGCAACATCAGAATCAGAATCAGAATCACAAAGGTCTTTATTGCCAAGTATGTTTAGGCAAAATTCATGCAAAATCAGAATCAGAACCAGAATCAGAAAGGTCTTTATGAGGGACACACACACACTTACACACACATTTACACACACATTTACACACACACACACACTCACACTCACACAGACACACACACTCACACAGACGAGGAACACACACATTTACTCTCACACAGACACACACACTCACACAGACGAGGAACACACACACTTACACACACATTTACACACACACTCACACACTCTCACACACACACAGACACACACAGACACTCACACACACACTCACACAGACACACACACTCACACAGACGAGGAACACACACACTTACACACACACTCGCACACTCACATACTCACACACACTCACATACACACACATTTACACTCGCACTCACACACACACAGACACACACACACACATACACTTACACACACACACTTAGTCACAATCGAAAACATACTCACACTCGCACACTCACATACTCACACACACACACACACACAGACAAACACACACAGACACTCACACACACACACTCACACAGACACACACACACACACACAGACACACACACTCACACAGACACACTCACACACACAGACACACACAGACAATCACACTCACACACACACACCCTCTCACACACACACACAGACACACACAGACACTCACACACACACACAGACACTCACACTCACACAGACGATGAACACACACTTACACACACACACGCACACTTACATACTCACACACACACTCACATACACACACATTTACACACACACACTCTCTCACACACACACACTCACACTCACACACCCTCTCACACACACACAGACACTCACACACACACACTCACACAGACACACACTCACACAGACGAGGAACACACACACTTACACACACATTTACACACACACTCGCACACTCACATACTCACACACACTCACATACACACGCATTTACACACACACTCTCTCTCACACACACACACACTCACTCACACACACACACACACACAGACACACACACACACTCTCACACACACGCACATTTTACGAATGCAATGCCATATCGCTACGAAACTTGGTATGGTTCATCAACGACATGTTCTGAGCGCATCTGATCGGCTTGACCCCGGTATCGCTGCTTGCAGCTATATTTTAAGGATGTGTTCATGTCCCATTAAAAGGCTATGCCTGTTCAAAAAATGCCATTTTATTGCATAGAATCCATTGCACTTTTTATATATACTTTTCCATGGTCTTCTGCCATGTTTGAGGCGTATTGAAACATTTCATGATTTTATGTTGGCCTTATTTCAGTTACATTTACATCATAGGCTTTGTAGTTTTGATTTTTATTCATTTTTAGATTTTTATTGTATTTACAACTCACCTGTATGTGGACACCTTTTAAAAATAAATGCATATCATTTTTTGGTGCAAATAAAACTCATAGTCCATAAATACTGTAGATTTAACTTTAATATACATTTAGTTAAATCATCAAACATCTGTATGACTTGCCAGTGACTTGCTTGACTCAAGCTACAACTTGACTTGCTTGACATAAAACAGTGACTTGACTCGACTTGACAAAAAATGACTCGAACTTGCTTGAGACTTGAAGGTTAAGACTTGAGACTTACTTGAGACTTGCACATGTGTGACTTACTCCCACCTCTGACTATTACAGCAGCACATAAATCATCTGAGCATGGAGAATGTGGCACAGGGGTTAAATAAATGATTATTATATAAATAACCTTATTCTTTTTCTTTGTAATTTCAAATATCCAGAACAAATGGCATTTCTGCAACTGTACCTCACTATCGTTTGGTTTACTTTGTGCCGCACTTTACACCTACTGTGCTAGAGTTCACTGGGAAATGGACCAAGACAACATCACGTAGATGCTCTTTGTCTGTGACATGTTCTCACCTGCATAAAGCAGGAAAGTACATGATTTTATTCAGGCAGAACAAAAGTACAAAATGTGAACTACACATATAGAAGGAGATGTCTCGAAACGACCGAAAGTGCTTTTGCGAAACACCTTTTGTGATCCCACAGGAGACACCTGGAGGTGGTGAAGCCGGAGCAGAGAGCACGGATAAACAGAACGAATTAGAATTCAATCCTGTAACTGTCACCAACGAGGGTGACTCTGGTAAACACCCCCTTCTTCATGGTCATGCTTATATTTTTTATTTTCTGTAATCAAATCCAGCACAGCTGATGTATCTGATTGTGTTCCCTCAACACCGACAGAAAAAAAGCAGCAGGCGGCCTCTTTGAGACCTGTGGCGGAGGAAGCCAGTAAGCAGAATGGGACTAAATCTCAGCAACTGCAAGGTAAAAGCTCTGCTCAGAGTGGAGGTATGCATGGGATCATTTCTTTTTATCACCAATCCCACCCTTTCATGCAGGTTTGACCAATTCCCATCTGCTCCTGCCTGCCATGATTTCTGCTTCTCTCTTGGTTCTGTCGGTTGTAATAGAACAACATAAGCTCAGGTTAATCAATGTGACCTTTCTTTGCCTCGCAAGCTTTCAGCTATATATTTTTTGGGTGCTACGGCATCCCAATCGCCATTCACACTTCTACCTCAGAGAATGCTGCAAATGATCTGTTATCTAGCTTCTTATTCTAACTCTCGGATTTGTTTTAATGTGTTCAATCCACAGAACGTGATAATCTATCGAACCCTTCGGGACAGGTAAAGATTTTGTTTGTGTGGGGGTTTGTGTGTGAAATGTCTGTTATAATTGAAACACTTATAATAATCTGTCCCATGCCCTACAGTGTGAAAGAACTAAATTCTCTGCGTGGTTCGATGTTGGTATATTTAAAACACTCTTCGCTGAAGTCACACACTACTATTTACCCTCTGAGAATGGAAGCAATGACCAAATCTCGAGTGACCGTGAGGTCAGACCTGGAATATAACACTATCACAATTTGTACATTTTTGGACCTATACAGTGCTCAATACATTCTCTCTTATCTTATTCTTGTCTCTAGTGGACGATGCCAGGTCCTCACAGCTTTGAAGGATGGGAAAAGAAGGATCTCACACCTAATGTTACCTACAGGTTCAGAGTGGCAGGCATAAACTGCTGTGGTCGAGGAGACTTCAGTCCGATTGGTGAATTTAAGACGTGCCATCCAGGATTCCCAGAAGCCCCTCCTGCTGTCAAAATCACCAAGGTACTCATGCAGAAATATCTATTAAATTGAATGGATTCTGTTTTGCAACATACTGACAGCATCTTATTTTCCCCATGTTCAAGTTTATTACCTCATGCTTGTGTTCTTCCTGATTCAGGCATCTGATTCAGTACACATCACATGGGAGTCACCCTCCAACACGTCAGGGAAAATTCAGGAATATTCCATGTATCTGGCAGTGAAGAAGACGCGAGGAAACACCTCGGAGAAGCCGGGAGATTTAACTTTTATACGCATTTATCGTGGTGCCAAAACCTCATGTACAGTGAACGCTGCAAATCTGAGTAACGCATACATCGACTGCTCGGCTCGACCGGCCATCGTGTTCCGCATCGCCGCAAAGAATGAACGTGGTTATGGGCCTGCCACTCAGATCCGCTGGTTACAAGGTGTGTGAGAGAGTGTGTGTGTGCTCTTTTTAGGAGACACGATGGGTTCTGGTTTTCTGCTTGTATTTTAGCCTGTTATGTTCCCAGCAGCACTTGAAATTCTTAATTGTTTTTGTTATCCTGTAGAGAACAATAAAATCAAATCAACATTAAAACCAGACTCCAGCCCTACCAACCCTGAGCCAGACGACATTATTAGGTAAGATAAGTAGCTCACTGCCCTCCTTGTTTGATTAAATATGGTATGTATGTATAGATAGTGTGCTTTTTAGGGTGACGAACTTCATCAGCAGAGAAGTGTAATTAACCTCTGTAATCCCTGATGACTGAACATTTAGGTGCTAATCAGTGTTTTTGTTTGATACTTCTAGCTCCTGACGACAGCAGAGGAACTGCTCTCTGTGCTGCTGGGCCTGTTTTCACAGGAGCCGTATGGTGTTTGATGTGTTTTCTAACTTATTTTTTTTATATTGTTGATAATTGTACATAAACATTTAACTATTATTTTTTTACTAATTAGTATTTTAGCTAGCTAGTGTTCGTTTCCAAAGCATTTTGCATTGGACCTCGTGTGGACGGATGAACTTTTATCAAATAATTTCATGAAAACAAACAATCTGAAGACAAACCCTTTAACCTGGTATATTGTCATAATGCAAGATAATACCAAAAGCTATTAATGGTTCAAAACATTTCATTTTATCCTCTGTGAAATGTCGTGTTTTTAGGGGCCAAATGTTTTAGTTTGAAATGTTAGACTCCTCCAAAACCCCTGCACTTGAAAGTATCTGCAGAAGCAGTTGATTAATTTTCTTGCACGTAAACACACAACCTCCACATAAAATGTTTACATTTAACAGCTGTGTATGGAATCTCTAGGGTCAGTGTTTATTATAGACAGTGCTTAGTGTCATTTAATTTTTGTACACAGGAAGGTCTTCGGAACAAAGCTGGGTGTATTATTTCATCTTACTAGGTTTTAAAGAGGGAAAAAGAACAAGTGATACTAGTAACTAACATTCTTCATTGCTGTTCCACGTTAAGTGTATAAAGCAATAAGAATGATGATTTTGCTTTAAAAGAATGAAAATGTCAGCTTTAGGGTGGTATAATGGACTTCTGTCTAAGGTGTACGTTTGGTTCAAATGTCAAACAAATTCATGACTTGTTTAACTTCATGCAAACATGTTCTTTCAAATGTAAACTTTTTAATAATACGATTATCCAAGCTTATGCATTTCCTTTGATTTATTTTAAGAATCAACAAGAAACTGACAACCAACATGAAGTTAAATTATCTTACATGATTCAAACAGAAATCAAATGAGAATCACATTGTCTGTGTGTAAACCCAGTATTAACCCTTCCTACCCTCCTATTTGCCCATTCCCAAATCTTTAAAAACTAAACAAATACATGGGACAGAAAACTTACAAAAATGATTAGCAGTCTTCCCTCAGAGAAAGTGACCTTGGACTGTTTTAAAATTAACATGTATTTTATAACTGTAACAAATGACTGTTGCAGGAATTACAGACATCACTAAGAAAATGTACAAATTCAGACTCTCTGCTAGCAGGTTCTTCTTTTCCTGCTCACAACTCAGACCTTTTCCTCCAAAAACCATTGTTAAATCTTTACAAGAGTGAGAGAGCAGTCTGTGGACAAGTGCATGGTCTAGAGCTGATCCAGGTCATGAGAACTGGATTTGTTGAACACCAGGGATCTAAATAAAACAAAAAGACGAGTGCAACTATTGTTAAAAAAATAAATAAATAAATCATGACAGCTTGTGTGTCTAGTCAGTCAAATAGTTCTTAAAATGTTCAAATTATATTGTTTTCCCCAAAAGTTTAATGGATAATGCTTTTATCAGGTATGATCCAGTATAAAAGTCCTGGTTATGTATACAGTACAGATTAATAATAAAGAGCTAGAGGATGACCGAGACGGTGCAAGGGGAGAGATAATCTGCTCACACAGCTACAATGAGGCCATTGAGTGTTTTAATCAATGTTTTATAAACTAAATTACGTCAGTCTGAGCTGAAAATGATTCACCATCATACTGTCTAGACAGTGATGCATGGTATATTAAATAAAAAAGACGAACTATTTAATCCCCCTTTTCTGTAAATTCTGTTGAGCTAAATTAACTCGAAACAGACTTTGGTTAATAAAGTTTATACTTCCTGCTTATATATTAAGTATATCAGTGTTTCTGATCGACTGGTAATGGTGAAATATATCATTTCATGTGAAAGTTTTGCACTACAGCTATTTTACAAGCTACAAGTTACAACATACTTTCAAGGCCTGTGGTGCAACCAAAAATCTCCAGCCACACTGACCTGTTGGTATGAAGTGGTGTACACCATGACGTTCTGCTGTTGGCCATCAGTTGTGATCAATCCAGCAGGTAATTGATTTGCTGTCAGACAAAAATGAGTTAAAAAAAAAAAAAAATCTGAGAATGAAACAATGACTATAATAATATACTGTACTTTACAATCACAGAACTACATTTGCGGCATTATAAAAGCTTTGGATGCCTGGGCACTTTTGTAGCCTTATAAGAATTCCAAGTATAACTTTATTTAACAAATGAATCTTACTCTATTGGTGTAATTGTGGAAAAACAAGCAAGTATGATTTATATATTTAACTGTTAGAATAATCACATTAAATGTTAATTATAATGACTGCTTATTTAATAAGATTCAATACTTACTGAAACTGTCTTCTGTAAGTTCTTCACTCAGGCCTTCTGTGACTGCCACTGCTGAAATTCCCTTTTCGCCCTTCATTGCCTAGAAACCATTACAACACTATCTACTCAATAAACACGAACATTAAAGAAGTACATAATTACGTGTGTGAAGTGTAAACCCATACCTCTCTGAACTTCTGCAGGTAAAGCTTGAGCGGCTCCACGTACATATCAAAACCCAGTGTGGACATGGCAAACAGGATATCCTCACCGTTGATAGTCTTGCGCTTCTCTTGATGGCATCTCTCACTGGCTTCCGAAGTGATGAAGCTGATAAACTCGCTCACACACTCCTGTACGCACTCCTTTGCATCTTTTGCAATCTATGAGCAAAATAACATACGATTATTTTAGAAAATCTGCAAACCATTCATGATTTGTGATCATGGGGACATGTGAATAACTGATGGAGACAAACCTTTCCTGTCTGCGGGATGGCGTTCTTCATGATACGGGCTACATTAGCAATGGGGAGGTAGATATCCTGCTCTCTGAGGTTGTCTTTGCAACCATTTCCATCTTCGTGGTCATGAAGACTTTCTTCACCATCATCTAGATACGAAGACAAAATACATTCAAGAATGTTTGCACCAAGAACAAACACCTCTGATAAACTAAATTCTTCCCTGAGAAATAAATTATGACCATGTCCTCAGATCATTACCAAAACCTTGTTTTGAGTGTAGCTCTTGGTGTTATCTCAGTGCTGTGTGCTTCGAATGTATATTCTCTACTTCAATGAGTATTGTTATAACCTACACTTAAGAGACCAATATTGTGTCACAAATGCTGTTTATGCCTGTGCACCCTTGAGGATTCACTACAGCGTCACACTTTTTTGGTGACAGGAGACTTGCAGTGTGAATAAACAAAAGCACACAAATTATCTTCCACACTATTTATGCAGCATGGAAACTGGGAATGTTCCTGACAGTAAAATTAAACATGAATCTTTATCTTTTTATCAGTTATGGCAAAGTATAAACAATAAAGGAATAACGTTAATCAGTGTCTTGACTTCATATTTGTGTAGGATATGCTCTAGGATGTCTAAATACAGACGGTATATGAAAAATTTTAAAAGCAAACATGAATTACTATAATCTACACCAACCTAACAAATGCAGTGCTGACTAAAAAAATCTTTTTGCATTTTTGCTATGAGGAGCTGCACAGAAACTAAGCAAGTAGCATACCCTAGTATTAATTCTCATTAATGTTAATCTCAAATTTACTTATAATCCACTGGCATAACCTTGGGTGTCCCTGTGCCACCAAAACGTGCAGATAGCACAAAGATTTGTGACCAAAAACATGGTGGATTTTAAATCTTATTAGCCAATTCAATTGGACAATATTAGCAAACCTTTCAGAAATCTATAAAGGTCAGTCCATTTAAAAAAAAAAAAAAAAAAAAAAAAAAAAAAAAAACCCAGCAATAAAACGTATAACTGGGTATTTCTTTAGTTATATAATTACCTTCCAGTTTTTGCTGTGTACATGAACAGCATTTTGAAAGTTATTGTTATTAAAGAAATAAGTTTGTGCAATACTTCACTCATTACTTCCAAATTATTCACAATAATATAAGGTTAACAGCCTTCTAATGAATTTATGGAAAAGAATCAAGAGAAATTAAGAAAAAAAATCTTCAGAATATGTTCAATACAAGCAATTAAACCACTGATACTTTTGTTTGAACGAGAGCTCTTCAGAAATTTACAGGAAAATAACCTCTTTTTCAAAACATCCAACTACAGATGATTTTACCAGTGGATACAGATAGCAGGCATTTTAAACATAGTATGGTATATGCCTTGAATCCTTATCTGGAAATTTCTCATCACACTTTGATTACTGCACGTCACATTTTTTTTTTTGTTTGTTTTTATCACAATGTGGACTGAGATTATTCTAGTTGTTACCTTATTCTTAGTATTGATTTTTCATCTCTTAGTTCTAATGTGGATGTTGAATAAAAGCTTTTGGTTGTTTTTTTTTGGTCAGTTAGAATAGGATATTAGTGAAAATTTTAAGGCAGTGTCGGACTGTATTTTAAGATTATTACATGTCACATTGTACAATTCTAAAAAAATTAAATCTTGAACAAAATCAATTACTGGCTGTGTGAAAAAAAGCATCCTCCAAGTAAGATTAAATACTGATCACCTAACAAGAGACCTGTGGTTAATAAAAATTACCACATTTTGCTTCTGTGGAAAATCTCACAAGCAGAAAATTATTAAAGTGATTTAGGTTGTTGTAATAAGGTTGTTTTTGTCCATTATTGTAGCTGTGGGTTTTGTATAAACAAATGCAATAGATAAGCAAGAGACCACCAACTTAAAAAAAAAAACAAAACAAAAAAACAGCAACATGGAAATGAACCATTTGAAAGCTCAGAGTCGGTTCTTATTAGTGTGCCGAGCCAATTGTTCCGACACGCTGAGCCTTTGTGTGTCGCATTTTGTACTTCCGTAAAAACACCTAAATTAAATGTTCAGTTTACACTAAAAAATAATCGAACACACTTCTCGTAACTCAAATTTCGAACAAATCTTGAGCTTCCAGCATTAAGTCTCTGTAGCAACATGATCTAAACTTTGAGCGACTCGAGATATGAACAGTGAACCGAATCATTTGAAGCTTTGTTTCCTTACATGAAATGTTTGCCAAAGATCATAGGCATCGTTTGGTGTGCCTTTAAAATATATGTCATAAAATATATACATGTATATAATGTATACAGCAGTTATTAAACTTACCCTCTTGCGTTTGTAGCACATAGTGGCCACCGGTCATATAATCGCCCGTTATAGCCAACTGTGATGTATCGGTGGTTGTGCTGTCTCCGTCCATCTTAAAACAAAACACACCATTAAATTATTCTCACAATACGGAGAAGTCATTAAAAACCTCGAGCAAATATCAACGCCAAGATTTTAGCGCTTCTCAAATACGAATGCTAACTAATTAGCAAGAGCGCGCGCATATTCCAGCATAAATACCCCTCTCGTTAGAATTCAGTAAATACGTTCGAATTGAGTTTACACGAAAAAAATATATCACAAAACAATTCAGCTTTTTGCCAGTTTGGCATATTTATTTCCTAGTTTAAACTACTTTGTGTTCTTTGTTTGGTTTTCAAATTAGCTTGACAACAGCTAAGGCCAGCTAGCCAGCTAGCTAACAGGAGAACTAGCTCACTAGCCGCGGTTACTGCTGAAATAAGACGCTCAACATAATTGTAATATTTAACAGACTATAATTAAATGATCTCTACATAACCACATACCGGAAAAACACATAATTCCCTGGTTAGTCAGAGTCCTCACTCGGGGGTATGTTGGTGACATTTTGCCCGGGAGAGTAAATGTAAAGCTTTTACAGAGCACCTTATTTGTGCAGTGTAACGTCGCTAGCTAGCTGCTTGTCCAACAAAGAAATCCGCAGCTCAGGACTGAGTTTGGGCCTTGTGCTTTATGCTTGACTATAATCCCAAACCTGTCCCTAATTAAGCATTATTCTCGACACTTCCTGCTTTCAATCGCACATTCAGATAGACAACAAGCAAAAAAATCCGTCCGAGACGGACATTTTCATTCGAGCTAACGAGAAATCGGTTAGCAATCATTGGCCGAAGCCAGATACAAACCTGCAATGAAGTCCTGGTTGGTTCGCGTCTGCAAACGGCCGTGTGGTTGGACAGAAAATGGCTGCGAAAGGACCAGTCCCAGCGCGGAGAGGCCCGCCATGCTGCACCGCCTACTGCTCCCACTAGAGGCCGAGTCAGGGGCACAACACCGGGGCAGCAATACAACAATGTTTTTAATACTCACGTTAACACTTTACAGCGTTTTAAGCAATATATATTTGCAGCTTTAAGCAAATCCTGATGAACCGGGAAAAAAGCATTGCACTGCCTTTGCTCCTGGCTGTGGGGGTCTACTGAAGTCACCTTTTTTTTTTACCTTTAGTACATGTTTAACATAAAAAAATAAAATGCATGTAGTTTACCATTTGCACTTCAATTTAAAACAAATTACACTCTCATCTGTACCTTAATTTATTTCTTACTAGCTATGGATAGCCAGAAAGCTAACATGAGCTAACTTTGGATGATGCCACATGGACACAAGATGTCTGCCTTATGCTCTTCTTTGAATGGTCTAAAGACAGCACTTGCCAAAAAAAAAAAAATTAATTATGCTAAATTATCAATCACTGAACGATCAATAACAACCCTTTCTCAAGATAGAATTTATGTTAAAACCAAATAAAAAATGATTGCAATCTTTGGTGTCACCAGATGAGAATGGCTTACATTCTAGGTCTGTTTTTTCCTCAAGGTTTCTTCCTGACTTCATCTCAGGGAGTTATTTCTTGCCACTGTGATCTCTGGATTGCTCATAATGGATGATGATGTATGATAATGCCCCTGAGCATAAAAAAAAAACAAAACTGACTGCACCTCAGACCTCCTCACTAATGCCGTTATAGCTGAATCTTTCTGTGTAGAATATCTCTCCACATCTGTATGGGTTTTCTGAGGACTAAGGGTTAATGTCCATGTTCAAGGTTATGACATTGGAAACTTGGCAGTGTTGGGATTTGAACTCACATCCTTCTATTCAGTATCCAATGCCTTAACCACTGAACTACCAACCGTGATCTTCTTGTGAGTGTTCCTCATTTAGTCTCCAAAACATATAGTAACTGGATTAAGCAGTTACTCATAAGATGAGAAAATGAATAAACAAATTACCAATTTATTATTTAAAATGATTAAATATTGCACTTAATGTAGGTGATGCATACTGTATGTATGTTTACTACACACAATGATTCGAAAGGCAAGCAGTAATAAACTATGACCTGTTTAATCATTCGATTTATCATCAATCAAATTCCAATAAGATTTATTTTACTACTCTGGTTATGGAAGTTATGAAACCATGCAAAATTTCTCATTCCTGCTGATCCTGCTATCACTCTTACCTTTCTGTCATTGCCAGTGGCCCATGTTACTATTTATTCCTTTTTTTCTTCTCTCTTCCACCCTCACTCTCTGTGTTGATTTCTTTCTGAGTGGAAACACATGTAGAAACGTATAAAATTGAATTTATGGTAATAAAACAAGCAGCCCAGAGTAGCTGAGACCAGCGAATATAAGACAGTGTTCTTATTCACATGTTTTATGTCTCCCACTCTCTAGTACCCTTGTATGTCATATTTGCAATATGTTCTGTCTCTCTTTCCCAAAGGAACCATATACGGGGAATTTACTGGAGCTGTTGTTTCTTGGGCCCTAACAACAGCTCTGTGTTTATAATAATTTTGCTGTAATATTCTCCAAGTCCAATTATTAACACCCTGAGGGGAAATCCTCTGCAGTAATAATGTAAAATGTCAATACTAATAAACAGGAGTAGACTTAAAACTAGGTAAAGGTTCTACGTTTAAAGGTTTTAGAACTTATGGCCCCTTAAAAAGTTATATATTTTTATTCATTAATGTAATAATATTTCTGATTTTAGTTCAGAGTCTGTGACTTTCTATATTCATTGTCTCATGTTCTGTGCATCATGCTGTATGTGACCGTTAATCAGCCAAATCCTTATTCAGATATGTGTTCCTTTCCTTGAGGTCAATCCCACTTGTGATCAGGAGACCCGGTCTGTAAACCATTCATATAAGCAGATCTTAATTTTCCTTTCTTTATTTGATGCAAATTAATATCAATGGAAGAAAGCAAACCAATAATTCAGCTCTATAAATCTTTTAACTCAGTTAAGTATTTTTTTTAACAGCTACAATTTTTTAAAGTTATAATGTTTTATGTTTTACAGTTACAAATAATAAGCACTTTAACGTTCATGGGACTGTTGCCAACCTCCCTGGACATCTGACCCAAGATTAAACAGAAGGATGGTCGAATGGTAGACAAAGATCCAAGGAAAATTTCCCATTGGATACAAGCTGAATTCCAAGGTCAGGGTTTATCAATGTCTGATTGCACCGTCTAATGCTTTTCATGTGACAGCGGGCTCAATGGAAAAAGACTCAGGAGGAGAGCTTCTGCTTCATAATTCTGAAAGAATGACTTTTGGGCTTATGAAACGAAACTGGGGCTTTTTGGCTAGTCATATCAACTCTGTGTTCACAGATGAATAAATGAAGTTTCAAAGAAAGGACACTATCCATACTGTGAAACCCACAGGAGTGACTGTTGACAATTTGTGGAAATTTGCATACAATAATTTGTATTACAGTGTGATCCAGGTCAATGAATTTTGCTCAGCCATTGGCAAAGATTAGCTGAGATATGAGATATTTTATTGAAGCAATTGCAAGCATCAGGAGAAGCAGAGCATACAGACCATGAGACTGGGTCCAAGCAGAGAAATGCTGAAGTGGGCAAACTTCCATCAGCTCATATGGTTTCAATGACCACCTTAGTGGACACCTTGATGGCCTCTATGGATTTAGACATATTGTTTGATCAGTGTGTGAAGTGTTCAGCATCTACAATGAGGAGCCGCACTTCATTGAGCACCAAGAGAGCCATCAAATAGATACCGCATGGTCCGGCACTGAATCACATCCAGCACAACAACAGACTTTGCAGACTATTGTAGAAAATGATGAAAAAAAAATGTTACCTCATACAGCTTTAAACAGAATTAATTTTTCCAGCTTTTAAATACTTGAGGTGGTAAAATCCCAGAGTCCACAGCTGACTGGACCACTGGCAGTCTCAAACGTTGAAATGAGTAAGTATACAATCATAAGCATGTATTATATATAACATATAAATGACCTAACTAGAAGCACCCAAGCATGACTAAGAACAAAGCATTCTGAAGTGGCCTTCTATAAACCCTGATCTGAATCCTATCAAACATCCATGGAAAGAAATCTAGCCTAGTTTAAACTTTTTGTAGATTTTTTGGCTAATGGAACAGATATGGTGGTTTTATGGGCATAGAGTGTTTTGATTAGCCCCACTGGCTCTCCCTTTTTACTTGTGTTAGAATTTCTCCGCTGCAGTTCAAACGTCTGGCCAGCAGATGTCGCGCCTTTACAGTGTTTTGAGCTATTTTATCTTGTCAAGTCTAAAAACTTTCTCTGTGTAAACAGACTTATCCAACCTTCTACACACACATAGGAAGACATTTGTGGAAATAACAAAAATAAATAAATAAATAAATAAATAAATAAATAAATAAATAAATAAATTTGTGGAAATACCAAATAAGCAAAGACTTCAAGTTTACTTCATTCATTCATTCATTCATTCATCTTCTACCGCTTATCCAAACTACCTCGGGTCACGGGGAGCCTGTGCCTATCTCAGGCGTCATCGGGCATCAAGGCAGGATACACCCTGGACGGAGTGCCAACCCATCGCAGGGCACACACACACTCATTCACTCACGCAATCACACACTACGGACAATTTTCCAGAGATACCAATCAACCTACCATGCATGTCTTTGGACCGGGGGAGGAAACCGGAGTACCCGGAGGAAACCCCCGAGGCACAGGGAGAACATGCAAACTCCACACACACAAGGTGGAGGTGGGAATCGAACCCCCAACCCTGGAGGTGTGAGGCGAATGTGCTAACCACTAAGCCACCGTGCCCCCCAAGTTTACTTCATTTATATTTTATTTAGAAATTTACCTAAAATTGGAATATCTTGTTCCTATTAGTTATACTTATAACTTTTACTGTCAACTTTGTGTAACATATTTATTAAAATCGTGTTTATACACTTTTATTAGTCTGTACAGTAAATATTGATATGGAATGAACAGTTGTACAGGTGATACATTATATGCATACATAGCTAGTATATTGTGGTGCCTTGATGTGTAAAGTTGCAGTTTTATTATAGAAAATTGATTTTATTGTCATAAGCAGAGTTTTTTCAATGAAGCAAATTTAAGTTGTAATATTTATTGTTGCATTTTAATATTTATTGTTGATGTGTAATATGCAATATGTTTCTTATTTTGTTGTTTTTGTGTGGCTTTGTGATTATTTATTTTATTTTTTAATTTTAAGTAATATTTAGAGTCTGGTTCAGTCGCTGGCCTCGTGCTGTACGGACGAGCCCATTGTCTAACCAGTGGGGGGAGTTTGGCGTGTTGTGACTGCGTCCCCCGTGATTCAGAATAGAATAGTTCACTCCAGGGACGACGCTATGCTTAGGGTTGCCAGATTGTGGCAAAAGTCTTTTAGGTGTTATGAATTTTACTCTTTCATGTACTGCCAAAAATATGCTTTTTATGTACCTTAAATTGTTTATAACATTCATTCATTCATCTTCTACCGCTTATCCGAACTACCTCGGGTCACGGGGAGCCTGTGCCTATCTCAGGCGTCATCGGGCACCAAGGCAGGATACACCCTGGACGGAGTGCCAACCCATCACAGGGCACACACACACACTCTCATTCACTCACACAATCACACACTACGGACAATTTTCCAGAGATGCCAATCAACCTACCATGCATGTCTTTGGACCGGGGGAGGAAACCGGAGTACCCGGAGGAAACCCCCGAGGCACGGGGAGAACATGCAAACTCCACACACACAAGGCGGAGGCGGGAATCGAACCCCGACCCTGTAGGTGTGAGGCGAACGTGCTAACCACTAAGCCACCGTGACCCCCTGTTTATAACATTATTTTTGAAAATTTTAATGTAATAAGAAGTCTCATTTATTAGATAAAAATTGTATGAACCAAAATTGATTTGCTGAACAAAAGCATTTTAATCTGTAAATGATCACATTTGTGTGTGTGTGTGTGTGTGGGGGGGGGGTTTAGCTGTAAGTAAATGAGTTTTTGATGGCACAACATGTACACTTTTGTGTAATAATTTCTTCAATTACATCTCTATACTGATTTAAGCAATATTGCACGAGAAAGTGTGTGTCTATACTGAATATTTGCACTCAAGCCAACAGGTTTATTTTCTTCTCTTATTTGTAAGTTTAAATAAAAAGTTAACTAGCTGTTTGTTTTTTTAGATTAAGTAACAAGTTTATGTCACTAATTAAAATAACTTACATTCCTGTATGAAAATAGGTAAACAGAAAAATATGTTTATTTTTATTTTGTTTATTTTTTGTATATTAACTGTATCATGTTAATTGTCCTGATTTTCAAAAGCGCACAACATGTACAATTTTGAGTAATAATTTATTCACTGAATGATTAAAGGCAGAAATGATTTTAATTACACATTCTTAATAAATTGTTGACATATTACAGTTTTCCATGATGACAGGATTGTAGTCTTTTGCTCAGACCTTCTTTAAGGTATTTAAAGTTTTAGTTTTTAAGTTGCTTTAAAAATAAATAAAGTATCCTGCAACCTTTAATTGAACTGAGTTCCTTTACATGACTAAAAGAAAATCTGTTTTCTCTTTTTATAGATAGATAGATAGATAGATAGATAGATAGATAGACAGAGATGGAGAGAGAGAGAGACAGAGAAAGAGAGAGAGGGGGAGAGAGAGGGCGAGAGATACAGACAGAGAGAGAGAGAGAGAGAGAGAGAGAGAGAGAGAGAATAATAATAAAAAGGTACAGCAAGAGAGAGTGAGAGATACAGAGAGAGAGAAATACAAAAAGAGAGAGAGATAGACAGAGTGAGAGAGATACAGACAGAGAGAGAGAAATACAGAGAGACAGACAGAGTGAGAGAGATACAGACAGTGAGAGAGAGAGTGAGTGAGAGAGAGAGAGAGAGATTATTCATGCCTAGAGTAAAGCAGGCTGATGTTACAGCAGTAACAATGTTGCTTGTACTACTGTGATTAAAGTTATGTTACTTTTATAAGTGAAGTTTTTATGTAAAACCTCTGTGTTGTTGAAAGTAAGTTAAAGTAACATGAAGTAGCACAAACTTACTTTGACAACACAGAAGTTTGACATAGAAGTGGTAAATGCAAGGTGCATACATTACCAATGGGCAAAAACGGAGTAGTATAGCTTGGTACAAACATTACTCATATGAGAAGGGGTGTAAAATATAGTGTATACACACACACACACACACACACACACACACACACACACACACACACACACACACACACACACACAACCCTATGAAGGTTGGTTTCACAGGCACACACACACACACGCACACACACACACACATAACATTTAAGCATAATAAACATTGTGTAATATACGTAAATGACGGCAATTTTTTCAATTCGTTTTTCCCATGGTCCTGATAATGAGATGGATCCGGATATCCTTATTTGGGTATCTTATTCACCTCACACTCCGTCTATCTCTTTTGCTGGATTTAGTTCACATCTGGCAACCCGGTTTCTTGCCTAGTGAGCAGCGCGAGCACAGCAGCATCAGCATCAGCAGATCGCGGCTCACACACACACACACACATACACACGCCGGTGCTCTGTCTCAGTGTCCCTCTGTTCCTCTCCGCCGAGCCATGAAACAGATGCTGTTCGACCTGATGAGGATGAGCAGGATTTGCCGGATGGTCCTCGCCACATGTTTGGGATCTTTTATCCTGGTCATCTTTTATTTCCAAAGTATGTTCCAGCCAGGTAGGACCCTTGTGCCCTTTTGTAGACGCGTCCATTAACGATGTTTAAAATTCCTTTCTGGCTAACAATCACGTCTGTGACGTCTGTTGTGGTGGAACGTGAAAGAATGCTGGTGAGAAAATGATTAAAGAAACCAGACAAGACAAAGCGGAGGCGCGCGTGCACAGTGACAGGGAGCGCGAGGCTGTGAGACAGCTGTGTGTGTTAGGGTTAGGTCCTATCTTACCTTTGTACAACCTTTCTAAACGACTAAATACGGCACACTGAGTTGCATCAGAGCTTTGTAGCCTTTTCAGCCACTCTCACATTTTTCATTCCTTCTATTGAGTTGAGGGCGGACAGCGGAGGGTTTTGTGTGTGTGTGTGTGTGTGTGTGTGTGTGTGTGTGTCCCCGCTACAAATAAACAAACAGATAATTGTTGAAACCCGGCGAGCACGCGCCACATTTCGGGATGCTCATCATGCACGAATTCCCATTAATACGTCTAACATTTTTTGTTAGATTGGACGAGAAATGCTGTTCAAATGCGCGTGCACCAGTTCGTGCTGCTTCCCAAAGCGCACGCTACCGTGATGTAACTATGGTAACCTATGGCGACAATATTATTTAAAGCTGTTTCGCTTTCATTAGATTGAACCAAACAGTGGAGACAAAACTTTCCCCACAGTGTCTATAGGCGCGCGCTCCTGCCTTTGTACAGTAGGAAGTTGTACAGTCAGACAGATCCTCAGACAGACAATGTGTTAGACACTTAGAGTCAGACATGATGCTAATGCGAGAAGCAGAAATAAAAGTGAGCAACAAGCTTCCCGACGCTGTGGAAGCGGTGAGTCATCGACACAGCTCTTAAAGTAACCCTTGTCATGTAAAAATAAAATGAAATCAGTGTTAAACACTCCAGTCTTGAGGACCCCGTTTCCTGCACAATTTGACAATGTTCCTACATGCTTCATCCAGGTGATGAGCTGATTAATGAGTAGGATCAGTTAACCTCAGACTGTGCAGAGCAAACACAGGAGTTCAGAGATCTTCTGTGCTCTTCTTGAAATGCAAAGCTCCCAAAAGCCTCATGCACGTTCAGCAAAATCAACTAACTTGATTCTCACAGTACCAATTTTGACATTGATATTATGTCACGGATGAAAATCGTGCATCGAATAAAAAAAAAACAACAATATTTGTTTATATTATATTTTATTATATATTATATTATTGACCAATCTTTGGGTGTGAGTTGAGATTGGTCAATAATATAATATATTCAATAATATTTGTATTTGTTTTATAACAGCAACAACAACAACAACAACAAAGACAACATGCCGAAAACAAAAAACAAAGTAAGTAGGAAAAAAAAGGGGCGGCCACATGACTCAGATGCCTAAATAAAGTACAAAGGAGAAAGACAGATCACAGACTTTAATGTAAGTTAAATTGCATAGTTAATTGCTAATGTTGTCAGAACTTATTTTTATGCAAGTCCGATCTCTGCATGACATTGGTCCGAAATGATTGATGACGTTAGCAGAACATACTAGTGATTTTCTTTAATCACAAATGTATTGTCAGAGCCGTATCACATAATCTAACATGGAGAGCACTATATCACACAGTATTTACAGAGAATTTATACAAAAATATCATCTTACCCAGTGTGAAAACCAGAATTAGATAGATTGCTAACGAACTGCTTGTAAATTTGTCCTGTTTAGAAACGAGTGGGATTTTATTATCAGGTTTCATTTGCATCGTTACATTCTCAGGGATTTTTTTAACAGCAGCCAAACCTAGGGAAATAACATGACATTTTGGAAAACAACTTAGTTCTTTACAGAACATTTGCTAAGTTATCTAGCAAGTTAAACACCCAGATTTGGAGGTAAAAGTTATATATCCATTCAAGATATATATATATTTGGAATATTATGTGCTGCTGATAAATTGCTTACACATATCACTGTCAGATTAATTTTACAGAAGTACTGAAAAAGACAGTTTTGTGCTGTGTTAACAACTTTGATACGGCAATCGATATCTTTACAGATCAGATTCTGGGCTCATGAATAGTTTAATCACATGCTTTCAGAAGAGAGGTCGCTAATGTGAGAAATTTACTCTCGTGGAAATAATAAACAAATGTACAAAGATGACAGGCAGGACATATACTATAAAAGCTGTGTGTGTGTGTTTAACATCTCAATATCTGAAAATAACTTACAAATCTGTGATATTTACCATGTTAACTCTTTCGTACAAAGGTCTTTGATTCTCCTGCATATGTGACACTGCATTAGATTTCATTTAAAATGAAGTGCATGTTATTTTTTAATACTAAGGTACATACAGTATTTGAAAGATTCTTCTTTATTCTCATTTTGTTGCTAATGTAATTTGTAAAGAAAAAAATATTATGCATGTAAATACACTGGATGTCTCCGAATTTTATACCATACTGTGATCCAAGATGGCATGGATGAGTCCAGACGCTGTCACATGTGAGATTTGAATAATCTGAATGTTCCTGTGTGGTTGTTTTGTGATCTTTCACACCTCCTTATACCTATTGTTAATATTGTCTGTACAGTCAGTTTTTATTTTGTTAATGCAAAATAATCTCCTGAGCCACCACAGTAAAAGTTACTGAACTTTTAAACTTGTTGATACCTGTTAACAAAAGTTGCACACAGACCAGATAGGTTCAAAGATCCAACCAGGCCAACCAGTTATTCCTGTAAGTTAGAAGACAAAAAAGAGAACAAACTCTTTCAATAATCCCACTATAGCACATAAATGGTAGACAAAAATCACAAAGCATGCATTGTGGTGTGAGCAGGTTCGGAGATGGTGGAGGAGCAACTCACCTGTGGATAATTTCTCCTGGATACTAGAGATTACATAATGCTACTTTTCTGAAACCTTGAATATTACCCAGTATTGATACTAATACGATATTTCTGGGGTTTTTAACTGAACAATTTAGCTTTCAAAAATTCACAAATAGCTTCCTTAAAAAGATTACAACCATGATGATTTACAAGTAAAGGTTTCCAGTTACAATTTCTGTTATATGTTTTGACATGTTTTTCTTTTCCGTGTGTCACTGTTTCTGTTTCTAGAGTTTTCCTAGGTGGCTTCACACACTCACTATGAGCCCTAGTGCAAATGTTTACATTTCTCATTTCAAATATTTTTGTTGTACACAAGATGAACCAAAGACACACACAAATACACACACACACACATTGTCACTGTACCAAGTGGCCTCAGTGCACTCGAATGTGCATGGCAGCTAGGGACATGGAGCGGAGTGACAAGGCTGACCTTATTTGTTCAGCCGTGTGTATGTCTTCACTACCAAGCCAGGGAGAAGAAGAAACAGAGGCAGAGGTTGGAGGTAAAGAAATGGTCAGTGGTCAGTCAAGGAATGTATTGGTTGATCTCGAAATTCCTCAGGTTTCCCAAACAGGAGGGGCACATACACTACGGAGACATGTAACTGTGAAGCACTGAAGCCTTTCTGATCTTAACGGCATGGAGACAAGTGATTTGTTCATGCATGCAGTTTGAGCAGTGAGCTAAGACCAGCATGTATGAACAAGGCTAGATTCTAAGAAGAGGAAGTGGCTTACAAATGAGGGCTCTCTGTGTGCATTTCTATGTGTGTGTGTCTGTGTGTGTGTGTGCTGTCTGTTTGTGATGCTGTATTTAACGTGCACATTTAGGATATCCTGTTTGCATGATAATCCTCCCCTGCTGAGAGAGATTGGCATGAGTAATGTCTGTTTTGGCTTTTAAAGCCAATCCTCTCATTGTATTTCACAGAAAGAGGGACAATAGAGAGTGTGTGGGAGAAGGACAGTCCTTGTTGTACATACGGTGTGTTGTGTGGAGTCATGTGCAGTGATGTTTGGGCAACAGCCAGAGGCAATCCCACTGAGGCCTGGCTGACTTATTCAGGTTGATAGTCTGAGATGGCTGGAATTCATTACCGGTAGCTGGTAGCACAAGCGGAAAAACGACACACACACGCACACGCACACACACACACACACACACACACACACACACACACACACACACAGAGTATGGAAATGTAACTAAAGGTGATTAAACCTCAAATTAAATCTCGTACTCAATCCAGAACATTCTGACAGAGACTGACTGATGTCTTGAAATAGCAGAGCTGTTATTATAGCATATGTTATGGCTGCCAATTGTTCTTCAGTGTCCTAGCATGGCTGTTCCTTCAAACATACAGTACACAAAAAGCCTTAAAATTTAGAAGTGTGGAAAATTATAAGGTTCCAAAAACAGAAACACATGCGAACGTGAAAAAAATTTTAAATATTGGTTTATTGCTAAGGTGCAGCTGAAATATGCCAGAGTGTAGACAATACATGTTCTGAGAATGCACGTATCTTTCAAAGCACATAGTACACAAGTAATTATGTTAAATTGAATCATGATGGTGAAATGCTGGATTTTGTGACAGCTTGAATTGTTTCCTGAAGAATAACAGATTGAAACCTTGTGAGGTTTATACCCCCCTTTACACAAGATGTTTCCTTGTCAGATATTCCAGATCTATATGCTTGCAGACACAATTATTCATTCCCTCCTGAGATCTCTACCCCCACCCCCCAAACTGGCTTTGCTCCCCTAAAATCTGCATGTGTGTTTGAAATAAAGTGTTTACAGATGTCTGGGGTTTCTTGTGAAACTCATTAGACTCATTACTCTGGACTGGGGTTGATCTCAGCACGCTGCTTCAGCGTTTACTGATGATGGCGAACCGCCCATGTCATTAACCAAACAACACCTTCCTAAATGACATGAAGTTTCCAGATTCAGTGAATAAGCAATTTATTAGTCATTATGTTTCTGTCTTTTACCATATGCGATGCAAGATTAGAATCTTTACAGCTGTCTTTTGGGTGAAATAGACTTTCAATCATATTTTACAGCAGACTGGTTTTATTGGTGAAAACAAAACTAATGTGTGATGGTGATCAGAATAAATGTAGTCCAGGGTCGGCATATTTGCAGCCAAAAATTCCGTACAGACAATTGAAAAGGAAATATACTAAATAAAATCACCATTTGATTTGAAAGATTTTATTGAGAAGTTCTGTGCATTTAAGGTGAATACTAGAGAGTGTCAGTGATGTGAGAAAGTGATCTCACAAATGTGTTTTATCATTTAGAAAGATTGGAAAACATGATATTAAAACGGTTTTCTCCTCCTGCAGTAAACCTTTTGAATGCCACCTTGATATCCCTGACCTCAAAGTGTCGCTAGCTGGCGTTCAAATATAAACAGGAAAAATGGATCGGTTAATCCCCTTTCTGATCATAGCAGATGGCGACCAATATAATGCAATTAAACAAGTTTGATTCATTTTGACAGTTACATATGGAATCATAATGATGACTTCAGTGATCATTTATGACCATCATCATAGTGTGATTATTGCACAGAACAGAAGCATACCAATTTACTACAGAACCGCTGTATGTCTATGTTAACTTTTCTTAACAAATGCTGCAATCCTACTACACAGTTATAGTGGTGTAACATTACCTCAACTTGGTTTCACTTGACAATTCTGGCTTTATCAACAGATTCAATATTCATTCATTCATTCACTCATTTTCTACCGCTTATCCGAACTATCTCGGGTCACGAGGAGCCTGTGCCTATCTCAGGCGTCATCGGGCATCAAGGCAGGATACACCCTGGACGGAGTGCCAACCCATCACAGGGCACACACACACACTCTCTCATTCACTCACGCAATCACACACTAGGGACAATTTTCCAGAGATGCCAGTCAACCTACCATGCATGTCTTTGGACCAGGGGAGGAAACCGGAGTACCCGGAGGAAACCCCCGAGGCACGGGGAGAACATGCAAACTCCACACACACAAGGCGGAGGCGGGAATCGAACCCCCAACCCTGGAGGTGTGAGGCGAACGTGCTAACCACTAAGCCACCGTGTCCCCCAGATTCAATATGATTTTCAGTATATTTTGTTCAAAATTTTAATGAAAATAAATGAACAACGGAAAGAATTCTTCTTTTTTTTGCTTCTGAATCCTAAACAGCACAAAACAATACGTTTTTTTTTCTGTTTAAAACTATAAATAAATCCAACATTGCTTTCATTGGTTTATCAAATATGTGAATGTACAAAATCTTTGTCACTCTCTGGGAAAGGTGGTGAATTGATTGTAATTGTGAATGATCGATTGAATCTTAGAGGGCCAAAGATAATATGCCCTTTATGCTAAAATGCCCTTTATGCTAATTGACTTCCCCTGCCAGTTGATGTAGGCTGGTGCTGTTGAAAAAAAAAACTGAAGAGCTCTTTTTAACTGTTATAATGTGGTTGTGTAACTGAAAAAATGATACTGCATGTTGGTTGTTGTGATATGGAGCTTCTGAAGTGCAGATTCTCCACACAAGAATGTGATCAGTTGTCCAGCATGATCTTTTAAATCTCTGGGTTGCACATATTCTGTGCTTCTGTGGTTTAAACTACTAAATATGATAGATGCATAATTAAAAGAATGTTTATTTCCATAATGTGAATAAGACATTTTTACGACGTACGTTGCCATATTTTTGTATAACACCAACAAACTAACCTGCTGGGAATGTTCCTGTAATGTGGTTCCATGGTCTCCTAACAGGAAGTTTGGCCAATAAGTATTAATTTTGTAACTACAAAACAGTCCAGAAATGTTCCTCCTATTTAAAAGTCATGAGAATGTTATTGGAGCATTCTCTGAATTATAAAGCACAACAAAATGCAAATGTTGTTGCAAATTTCTGTATAGAAAGTTTTCCTGAAAATCAAAAGTGACTTAAACATGTCTAGGGACAACAAGTTGGGTTTAAAGTCAAGGATACCTAATGATGACGATAGTATTCAAGGAAACTATAAAGCTAAACACGTATTAGTACGAACTTTAGAAGTATTGTCAACATCTTGTCAAAATTGGTGGAGTTGCACCAGTTTTTTTTTTCTTATGTAAATATTTTACAGCCTTACAATGATTTTTTTAAACAGCTAAGATTTTTTTCTAAAATGCATATGGTTAAAAGTTGAATAAACTACTCTTGAATCACAAATTGAGTAACATACGTATTTTAATCTGTCTTGTCTGATGAAATACAAGAACAATTGTCAAGTGTTAACACAGGTGATTTTCATTATGTTCCTCCTTTTTCCTGTGTTAATTAAGCTCATGAGCTCAGGGAATTCATTTCAGGATTGGGCTTTGTCTTTGGGTCTCAGGTGTTCAATGACTCACAATCCACAGGTACTGAACATCCAAGAGAATTACAATTCAGAACTTTATGCTGTTCGATTCCTTTCCCCTGCGCTGGTGGTATGTGTATGGCAATAATGAGCTTGCAGCTGTTATCTGTGCCTTGCTGTGTCAGCGTGATCCTGCACATTGTGGGCTCATTACGCTGTCCATTCAGAAACTCTGCGTGCTCAAGTGCTTATTGATAAGCATTGATTTGGCTCTCACAACGTACCACTGGGTTGCTAACAGATTGTTATGGAGTTCAGTTACGACCAAACTGCTTCCTGTTTGTGAGCACTTGGCTTCTTAGATATCCGCTATGCTTCAATCAAGGACCGAAGCCCACATGTGAGACTTAAAATCTATTTTAATATTTTATATAATTCTATATATTTCTTCCAATACATGGGCTCATTTAATTTTGTGAGAAAGCAGTTTCTTACTGTAGTACTTTATAGTGAAGAATAGCTCAAATCCTCTTTTCCCAAAATTACATAACTCAATCTTTACCAACAAGTTAATTAGACAAGGAAGATATATTACCTGGAGTTGCTTTTAACTGGTCATTTTTAGGGAGCTAAGAAATGGTGTAATATTTCCAGATTGATTCAGACGTACCTAAAATCTGATAAGTCTGGTACACCGAAAACAAAATGCATTATTATAGAATTTACCATTGCTGCACTTCATATAAAGAAGGTTCTTCTAAACTGGGCCAAATGCAATAACCCAGGAGCTATGAAGTGTTATAAACACATGCACCTTCATCATTCACACACACACACACACACACACACACACACACACACACACACAATCCTCCTCCATCTGTTATATTGCATAAAACAATATAGCAGATCCAAAGTTGTACTATTACTGCTTATATCTCATTTGTGCAGAAAGCACTGGTGTTAAAGTCTAGATAATTACCTTTATTCTGTACTTCACTGGTTATCGTTGCCGGCCACACTGATCATCTGTTTAACGCACACATGTGGACACCATTAAAAACAAATATTAGAACTGTTCAGGAAAGGGGGGGCACGGTGGCTTAGTGGTTAGCACGTTCGCCTCACACCTCCAGGGTCGGGGTTCGATTCCCGCCTCCGCCTTGTGTGTGTGGAGTTTGCATGTTCTCCCCGTGCCTCGGGGGTTTCCTCCGGGTACTCCGGTTTCCTCCCCCGGTCCAAAGACATGCATGGTAGGTTGATTGGCATCTCTGGAAAATTGTCCGTAGTGTGTGATTGCGTGAGTGAATGAGAGTGTGTGTGTGTGCCCTGTGATGGGTTGGCACTCCGTCCAGGGTGTATCCTGCCTTGATGCCCAATGACGCCTGAGCCACAGGCTCCCCGTGACCCAAGGTAGTTCGGATAAGCGGTAGAAGATGAATGAATGAATGAATGAATGTTCAGGAAAGTTTTTGGATTGATGTGGACTGATGTGGACATTGTTTGGACTGATGTGAATCAGACTGAAATCAGACTTTACTCTAATGCAGAAAATAAAGAGGATGGCTTTAATAATCTCCCTCTGTTGGATTCACACTCTCATTGTGTCTTGGCGTTTCCTATTGTGTTTGTTGTTTGTGTGAATTTGAAAACCTGCATGTTAGTGGACCACAGGGAAACCAGTCGGACATTTCAACACACTGGAGCTGAACAGGAAGGCTTGTCTCATTACTATGTCTCTGTGTACCTTTTTATTTAGAGCTCTTTGTGAGTGTGTATGTGTGTGAGTGTGTGTGCGTGTGTGTGTGTGTGTCGTTGTGCATGTGTTTTTTGGTCTGTTTCTATTTTCTGGAAGTAATCAGCCATGTTTTAGTGCTTGATAAACCACTGTAGTAGCTGATTAAAAGATATTTTTCTTTTTTTTTTTAAATAAAAGACTGAGAGGAGACAAAAGAGAAAAACTGAGAGGAGACAAAAGAGAAAGTGAAGACAATATTAAAGAAATACTGAAAGCATCACCATGGAAACTAGGGTGTATTATGTGTATTATGTTCGGGGGTGGGGTGTGTGCGTCCGAGCATGTGTACATGTACTGTACATGTTTGTCTTTTCTTACAAGGACATATGAATGTGTGTTATTTTACTCTTTTTCTGGAGAACCGCACTAAATCTTTTTTTTTTTACTAGAATTCCTCACTCACTTGTTTTTAAATCCACTTAAGTGGATGTTCTATCATCAATTTCATAAAAAGATCTATTTGTAACTGAAGATGCCAATTCCTAAAGCCCTTTATAGCGTTTGTAGCCACAAAGAAAATTCTTCATGACCCAAAAAATGAAACAAGGTTCTGTTTTAGGCCCACTATTGTTCTGAATTTATATGCAGCCTCTTAAACATGCAATTTGTCGCATATACACAATTTATCAGGACCACAGTTGCACAAAAAAAGAAAGTCAAAAACATAAAGGAGAAAGTAAGATAGTAACCTCTAACTTTTAAGTTCTCAGAAAACAGACATTGTTGTAAGTTGACTTGCAAATCTGGTTGCTGATTTCCTAGAGCGTAATGGCTATTTAGTGAAATGAAAAACTGAATAGCAGCATAAGATGCATGCTTTTAAAATCACATGGTAAGCTTTACCAAAATCTCACTAAAATGTGGCAATTACTGTACATGTTGTCCAATTTGCTGATATAGTTCATTACTCTTGATGAACTATTATATTAAATATCTTGCTGCAATATCATACTGTTTGCTTACTTAATAATGGAGACTGTCTGTAGTACTTTGATGCATGGCTTAAGTAGCATCCTAGAGTTCAGCAGCACAGCACAGTTTCAGCCTCCCAGCGAGCATACACGCACAAACTTTCATTGCATTTACATTTAGGCAAAGTCAGTACACCTTGGCAAACTTTAATCAAGGGTTCGTTGATTCCTCTGCGGTATTTTCCTCAATGTTGCAAGCTGCTCTGTCATCTCTCCCAACAACCGGAAGGATGTGCCCTTCTCTATTATGCTAACAACATTCTGCTCTCAGCAAAAAATGAACAGATTTGCAAAGATCGATCCTTGGTCCTCCTTTTGTATCTGGCTTTAAATCAATCCTTGCAAAGCTCCAGTTCTGGCTCCCACTGGTACATTACCTGGGATTTATACTTACCCAAGGTGAATGTCGCTTTTCCTTGGATCGTGTAAGAGCTTTGTTGAAGTCTCTCCTCCAACAACACAATGAGTCAATTACAATCATTTTCCCCCTAGTTTTTCTCCTTAATTTGGTCTTGTCAATTCCCACCCACTAGCTTCCTCCCCTTACACATGTAGGAGGGTGAAGCAAACACATTCTGACACTGAGATACATGAAACTCTTTTTGTCATAGGGTAGCATACCACATGTAGAGGAAATCACTATCTGCATTCCCTATATAGCATCCGTCCTACTGTATCTAGAGAGAAATTTTAGTAGACCAATTTAGTTCCTTGGCTCCTGGATGTAGATGCTCTTTATAAAAACGTCTAAATCTCCTGAGCACTTATTAATTGCACCACTCAGGAGCCCGGTACACTTTATTTTTACAAAACAAAGTTTAAGTAATCTTGGGCAACAACCTTTTAGTGTCATTTTGGGTCCATAGAGGGTGATATGCTTCACATGGGCCACGTTCACACTGCAGGTAAAAGTGGCCCAAATCCGATTTTTTTGGGGTCAAGTGACCAGGTCAGACTTCTTCAGGAGTAGTGTGAACACTCAAATCTGGCCCAGATCTGATTTTTTCAAATCAGATCTGGGCCACTTCCATATGTGGTCCTGAATCAGACCCAAATCTGATCTTTTCCAATGTGGCCGCAGTGTGAACAGCCAAGGCAGATTCGATGCGACTTTTACGTCAATCTACATCGACATTTGTCACAATTATGCGAAAACTTATTTATTTATTTTTTTTGCGCCGGCGAAACCTTTTTTTTGTTTGTTTTTTTTTGCGCCGGCGAAAACGTGACACAAACGTGACTGGTAATGCGTGTGTTAAGAGTGTTGTATAAAGTGGTTACGTGAACCAGCTCATAATGTTTGCATTGAATACATCACATTATAGCATTACATGATATGTTTGCTTGCACCAGATGATACAACACTTCCTCCATAACCTCGCCAACTTTTTAGGGCAACGGCGTGCTGCGTGTGACACTGGTATCTGATATAGGCCACATTTTAAAAGGTAATGTGAACAGCCAAACAAAAAAATCAGATCTGAGCAAAATATCCGAATTGAGCATTAAGACTTACAGTGTGAACGTGGTTATGGAGTCAGTGCAAGTACCATGTGGATTTTGCATAGGAATTTTTTTAATGTTTCTTAGACAGTAAATGCAATTGTAAATATTGTCTGTAAATATTGAATATAGAGGTCCAATGATCAGTATTACAAGAGTACTATATATAATGGCACCGAGATATTTCACTGTTTCTATCACTCTGGTTGTCTGTGTTTGCCCTGTACTGTAAAAGCACAATTCACAACATACTACTTATCAACATATTCAGCAGACTTTAAATAGTTAAGCTCAACAGATATTCTATGATACTCTACATGATTACTCTAGGATTTACTTTCTTTAACAGAGCAAAAATAACCAAACAATTGTTACTATTATGCCTGAAATGTCAGTTACTTAATGTGACTTTCTTATTTCAATATTGCATAAACCAGTAGTATATCAGTATTAAATATTATAATCAGCTGATGCTCAGTATAACTGGATTCTTGCTTGTTCAAGTCTGATTAAATTGGTTTAGCTAGCTAGCTGTCACGACTTTTTCAGTGGAATGTATCTAGATTAGCTAGCTGCTTATTGGCATGACATTTTGTCTGATTTTTTCTTTCAAAGCATTCAATTCTTTTATTTATAAAATCTGACTAAAAATTATACAGCAGCTCAGACCGATGCCCAAGATTGATTTGTTTAAGAATTCATAAACAGGTTCTTTCATTTCTCTTGTTACAGCTAATTTACTGTTTAACTGGTAGTGTTGTGACCAAGTGTATGCAATGCTGGTCAGGTCAGCTGACAAAAAGTTATATTTCCCTTTTTTTTTTAAAAGCCACGAGCCGCCACTGCAGCAGACCATGATTTAAGAAGGAAGAAAAGAAGAGGTCATCCTATTCTTACCCCAGACTTATTCAAACTATGCTGTCTGCCTGCTAAGTTCCGCATTGCTTAGAAAGTATGGCTTATGATGCTTTAAATGCTTTAACTTATTTTGCTTTAGCATATATATATATATATATATATATATATGTATATATATAGCATAATATGCTTTAGCATATTTTGGTGGTCAAGCAGCATAACGTTCAAACTACTACTTTGCTTAGTTCCAAGGATCAGTCACAGCTTAGCTAGTGGAAGATATTTCCATTTACATTTATGGCATTTGGCAGACATCTTTATCCAGAGTGACATAGAAAAGTGCTTTGAAGTTTCTATCAGTGAATAAATTAACACTGGTTCACTACATTACAGACTTAGGATAGCATTAACCTGAAACTTTGGGAGTTTATTAAATACATTAAAACACACAGAGACGATAAGCGCTAGATTAAGTGTTTTAGGAAGTGGCCGGTCTTCACCTGTCGTTTGTGTGTGTGTGTGTGTGTGTGTGAAGGGCAGCTGTAAGCGCAGTTGATGCTAGCAGTCTTTACTTCCAACATTCTGCTTTTACTTGGTAGCTATGTGTCATTTTAAAGTTTTCAGACAACAGAACATTGCCACATTTAGAGCTTTCAGTAGTCAGTGTTGGATTTAAAACATCCTCTGCATAACAAGCTGCTGTTATTTGACTCGAGTGAATGTGTATAAAGTACAAGAAGCATGTGCCCTTTGGCACACAGCTCTCCATATGTGGCTATTCGCGTGTGTGTGTGTGTCTGACTGTGCTGTGTAACTGCTGTCACTTCCCCCACCAGCTATTTTAAGAGCTCACTTTTGTACAGTTCATTCTCACTCTGTAATTTTGTGGTGTGTGTATGTGTGCATGTCTTTTTAACTATGACATTTTTCTTCTGTCTGTAACTATGCGTACAGTATATGTTTGCTGGTTGACACAGGAATATGAAAAATGGCAGACGACATACAAACCCGCAATGCTAAGATATATCTAATGTCTCAAATGTATTAAAGACATGATCTGGTTTATTTTTATGTTTATGTATATACACATGTACATTGGGTGTGTACTTGCGTGTGTGTCTGTGTGTGTGTCTGTGTGTGTGTGTGTGTGTACTTGCACTGCTTTACTGTTGTACTGTCTTTTACAATGCAATCTTGATCCCAGGTTTAACTGTCAGCCATCATATTTCTTTTGATCTGAAGGCATGTTTGTTCACAACAAAAATCTCCAGGAACCCAAATTCTGAGAGTTGATGATTTGGGAGCATAATCTAAAAGCTTCTTGTGTTCTTATTATGGACAGATCTTGTAGAGTGATGGCTCAATGCTGGCATGAAATCTCATTATGTTACCTAATCTCATACATTTTAAACACTGGTGCAAACTGTCTACCTAAACAATAGGAGAAACGTCCCGCTACGTTTTAGGGAATATTTCCTCATGACTGTCGCCGCTGGCTTGCTCATTAGGGATCTAATCTACATCCGGATTTGTCTGCTTTGTGACTGTGTGTAGTTAAAGATGCTGTGCAAATAAATATGAATGAGGGAACTAACATAAATAAACCATCGGCATGTCATTCATGAGTTCCACTCTCTAGTATGTGTGTTTTGTTGCCGGGTTTGTCATTTTTCTTTACTGATGCCTACAGCAGTAGATGACATTGACATCAGTTCATGTCCTCATGCAAGTTCCCATGGCAACTGCCTCTGTGGCATTGAAGGGTGGGCTTGGGGGAGTGTGTGGGTGCGGGTGCATGTCTCTCATTCTGTATCTGTGTGTTCGAAGGAAGTGATGAATTTATTATTCTGACTTTTTTAGTTTGTTCCAACAGAGACACCTGGAGGCCATGTCATGTGCACCAGGTTCAAGGACAGAAATGTGTATATTACACTATGGTACTGCTGAACTCTCCAATTTGAATCATAAAGTGTTGATGAATTTTCTACAACAGCAGCTTAAAGAACACCACAGTTCAATTGAGAAAAAACACCACCTTTCCTCTTTCCTTGGTGAAGAAAAACTCCTTAACAACAATTGGCCTGATCCAGTTTACTACGCTGAAGGTAGACATGTCTGTGTCAAAGTCAAAAATCAGACTTCAGCAGACTATATAAGGAGGGCTTACCACAAGAAAACCATTAGTAAGCCTTAACACAGGAAGAACAGTTTAGCGGTTACAGAAAAAAAAATAAAGCCTGTACAGATCTGGAATAACATCCTATGGGCAGATGAAACGAAGGTCAACTGTATACTACAGTAGAATGGTGGAAAAATAAGAGCATGGATAGGGAAAGGACCTCCTCATGAGCCAAATAATACCACCTCATTATGCTGTGTGTGTGTACAGCTGCAAACGGAGCTGGTACATTTGTATTTATCGATGATGCGCTGGTTGACAAAAGCCAGCTGAGCTCTGAAATGTATAGTGCTATGTATAGTGAAATGTATAATGTCATCTGCTCACATTTTGCCGATTGATTCACAGTACAGATAGACTATGTCCAGAAGCATATATCAAAAGCGACCCAATACTTTTTATAAGACACTGAAGTGGAATGTTCTGGACAAGTCAATAATCTGAATCTAGTCGAGCTGCATTTCACTTGCTGAAGGCAAACATCCCCAAGAAGAAGCAGGAAATGAAGACAGCTGCAGTAAAGGCCTGTCAGAGCATCACCAGAGAGGAAACCCAGAACCTGTTGAGGTCTGTAGGTTCTAGACTGCAAAGTAAGAAATAATTATAATAAGAAATATAAAACCTGTTGCAATTCCTACACTGTTTCCCATTCGTATATGAATGCAAAATAAAGCTGAAAGGCTGTACTTAGAGCTCAAATACAACACTAAAATAACAATAACTTTCTCAATATCTAAATATTTATGGACCTGACTGTATGTAATCTAATATTCTACTGTATTCTACTGCACTTTCTTCAGCTCACGCTAAATTCTGCCTTCCGAGGGAGCAGTAATGGTATTTTCCAGTGGTAATAACCTATAAAGCTATGTTAAAAGTCTCAGGGGTTTTAGGGTTGAACAGCAGGGTGTTTGGGTTGTTGTGCATTTACATTCTCATGCTCTCCTCATAGAGAAATAAACTATGAGCTTCAGTGGCATTCTATATACTCAACTGTATACATCCTCTCTGTGAACATTGTACTTCTGTACATCCTTCTCTTCTCTTCTCTTCTCTTCTCTTCTCTTCTCTTCTCTTCTCTTCTCTTCTCTTCTCTTCTCTTCTCTTCTCTTCTCTTCTCTTCTCAGGGTGTGGCAGGTACAATTAGAGGTTTGTGGTGGGATTGTAGCCATGAGAAGCAGCGCAGCTTGTGCACTCATATAAATAATATATTAAAGATCGGTGTATGCATATATGCCCATCATTAAACGTTTTTAGGCCGTTTGTCTTTTATTTTAAAAATTAGTTCTTATATGGAGTAATCTGATGGAAATATCTAGGAAAGTACAGAAGCTGCCAGAAAGCTTAACTCCCTAAAGAGCTTCTAGTAATGTTTTTTCCTCTGAGTCACTTTCATTTTCACTGTATCCCATGACCCAAAACCCACTTTATCCATCGTGTCATACCCCGGGTGAAGTTTTTTAAATTTCCTGTGACAATTTGTGAACACTGGCATAAATATATAGAATAACAAACTTAACATGGCAGATGTGTATACAAAAATGACTAAACGAGTACAGCGCATGCAATTAGTGGAGCTATTGTTTTAAAAATAAGAGTGAAAGAGAATAAATGAATGCTGAAAGAAAGTGAGTTAGTCAATTGATATGAGGGGAGGATTTTAAGCCTGCTCATTGACTGTGAGTGAGCAGGAGACAAAAAAAACATGTTAAAAAGACTGAGATGGGCAGCCACTCAGAAAGGACATTGTGCATTATAATTCCCAAATCATAAATCAGGAGGGGAGTGTGTGTTTGTGTCTGTGTGTGTGTGTGTGTGTGTGAGAGAGAGAGAGAGAGAGAGAACGTAAATACACTTTTTCTTTCCTTTTTGCTGACTCAAGCAGCTTAGTGACTAGCTAACATACATACTCCACACACACATGGGGATGTAATTATGTTTTCACTGAATCATCAGTTGAACTTCCACTGACCTTTATACACACTCCTGATGGACATTATTACATGCAATAAAAGGAAAAGCAGGCTTTATTACGGATTGTGCTCGCTTTGGCGGCTCACTGCATATGTTATTAATATCATTTCCGACATATTTTACTCTCCAGCACCTGCCCCCCCTCCGGCCCTGTTCACACTCGTTCATCCGCTCGTCGGGTGTGTGGTCTCTGAATTGGTTGGAGTGTGTTTTGTTTGGCCGCCACTGCTGCTTTGTTTTGATGGATGAAGCTCTTGAGTGGCAGATGGCTTTCCAGCCTGCAGACGTGTCAGCACACACCAGGGAGTCCACACATACACACACAAAATATCATCCAAGCACAGACTATCAGAGTCACAACTACATAAAGATCCTGAACCAAATACCAAAACACAAGAATGGTGCCTATAGGTATTAGAGGACTGGTGAATTATTAAAGTTATCTTCTACTTGGCAGGGTTTTTTTTTTTGTTCACTTCTCTGAAGACTTTCTCCATATTGAAGAAAGTCTAAATGATTAACTACAGATCCTTTAATTAATCATTTTACCAATGAAACTGACTGTCGGTTAACTTTGGTAGGATATGTTCTTGAGCAGAAATTGCACACGATTCAATGTGATTTCTGAGGCTCTAATAATTTCATGTATGTTTAAATTTCTTAACAATAAATCTTCTATTGAGAACTGTCCACGACTTGTAGCAAGAACTGCAGTAAGATCCCTGAAACCAGTATATAATCCATCTATTGTGCAGAATGTTAGCGCAATAATATTGCTACTTATTTGGCATGTCTGACCTAAATCTTACTTGAAACAGCAGCACACGTTATGAAAATAGTAAATTTTTTGCAAACTTCTATTTGCAAAAGAGACGTCACATGCTTTTGCATTTATTTTTCTAAGAAAGCAGCATCTGGGGATCAGGCATGCTTTGACATGGACCTGGTGAAAGATTATTTCATTTTTGTACCTTGACTAAGAGCACTTGTGCGAGTCCCAACACCTACAATTAGTGATCAACAACTGAACGCAAGCAAATAAAGTTTTGGTGTGCACTTGTTTCCCAGTGTTTACCTACAATCTAAAATATATTTGCACAAACAAATGTAAAAGGGTTTTGTGTAGGAACTACAGTAGATGTAGAACTGACAGGAACAGTAGGAAAGGAAATAACAAGGAAATAAGAAATGCAGAATAAATAAGCAGAGAAAATATTTAAAATATTCTCTTTTTACTTTGGATCATGCGTCAGTGTGGGGGTGTTTGTCCTTTTATTTCCCTGGGAAAGAGAGGTAGAGTCCTTGGACTTTTTATAAGCCCTTGTGTGAAAGCCAAACTCAGTGATGGCTTATTCCTTAAATCATCAGACTGTAAAAATGTGCTGCTGTATACGCCTCAGTCAATGCAGCTACAGACTCCTGTGGGTTTCAGACCTAAAACACAGTGAAGCAGCTGTGACTTAAGACAGAATGTGTGAAATTTGTTTTTAGAATGGATGGAGTATAATTCTCTTTACACAAATCTTGAAAAAAAAACACCTCCCAAGAATTTATCAGATAATATCAGACACATATGTTGTTGACAGCAAGAAGCAAGGAACCTCGCAGAGATTGTTAATATTGTATAATATGTGAAAAATAAAGCAGAAGAAAAGAACCGTAAACAGTATACTTCAGTATCTCTTATACTGAATATACTTCAGAGTCTTTTATTCCTTATCATCCGTTATGCAAAGTCTTATAGCAATCACATTTTACACATGAGAATCTAGTTTTGGGGAATTCTGCTCCTATGTCTAATGTACTTACAGGGCTGTTGTAACTTCTTGAACCATACGCACCTTATCATGATAACTGATTACGGTTGTGTCTTCACTTTGCATTTGTTACTTACTTCGAGTCAATTGCTGTGACCTTAATATAATTTCTGCCCTCTTTCCTTTATCTTAGGAAGTTCATCAGTCAACTTAGGAAGTGTTTTTGAACTGAAGGAACATTTAAACAGTAAGAGAATAGAAAAACAAAAAAGATAAATTATATAAGGAATAGAGCTCTTTAGGTTGTGTAGTTATAATTTTTTCCCCCCATATTTTGTCTAGAATTATACCTTATACCCAATTTATTGTATCATATATTGCATTTATTTCCTTATTCTTCTATTTTTGTAATTTATTTTAATTTGATCTATTCTTGAAAACTATTGTTAATAGATTTTTTAATCTATATCTCGATTTACTTTTAAACACGGAAAAAAAACATTTTAGTACATTTTATTCTGTGTATGATTGTGTATGTGACAAATAAAATTTAAATTTGACCAAATCTCACCAAACGTTCAATATTTTCAATAACAGCAAATTCTCAAGTGCTTTATTTCATTTATTTCCACGACAAAAAAAATCACAATGCTGATCCTTTAGCAGGTTACGTATTTTAAGGGTACATATTTTTAAACAGTTAAATGCGAGGCAAGACTTATAGTGCCTTTTTGGGTGGTATCACAGCTGTACTGTAGGTTTAGAACTCAGAAATCCCACTATGATTTATATCGCCACAAAATTGGGCTTAAACCCAACTTAATTAGCAATACACCAGCAGTATACCACTAATTTATGCAAATTATGTTTGCTATGGCACAGAAATAGAGCCTGTAATCTCGCAGGAAAATTTCTGTTGGGTTTTTTGCATTAGAAACCACACCTTAAAGAAAAGTCAGTCAGTCTTGGTTGTCTAAGATCTAAGTGCTGCCTTTAATAAACCTCACCACAAGACTCACTTTTTTAGAGCTAGAGATTTTAGATTAGTAAGTAAGTAAGTAAAGTTTATTTATATAGCACCTTTCACAGATAAAATCACAAAGTGCTTTACAAAATATAACAATAAAACTTAAATGGACAATAAAACATTCTTGCAAAGTAAAAAAGAGAAATTATTAAAGACAGCAAAACTTCAACTCTAAAATAATAAAACACACTACAACAGGGATGAAACCATAAAAGCCCAGTCAGCTAAAAGCTTGTCTAAATAAGAGTGTCTTCAGTTGCTTTTTAAAAGACTCAGCAGAATCAGCCACACGCAGAGACAGGGGCAACGCGTTCCACAGTCTGGGGGCCACAGACTGAAAAGAAAGATCCCCCCGAGTTTTAAAATGGGTTTTAGGGACCACAAGCAGATTTTGACCTGATGACCTCAATGCTCTCGAAGAGCCATAAGGGGTCAACAGGTCAGAAATGTACTCAGGAGCATTCCCATGAAGGGCTCTATAAGTGAGGACCAAAATTTTAAAATCAATTCTATATTTGATTGGTAACCAGTGAAGAGAGTATAAAACCGGTGTGATGTGAGATCTTCTGCTGGTTCCAGTTAAAAGCCTCGCTGCTGAATTCTGAACAATCTGAAGACGATTTAAAGCACGTTTGTTAAGACAAGTAAGGAGTGAGTTACAATAGTCCAAACGCGAAGAGATAAAAGCATGTATAATCATCTCTAAATCTACATTAGACAACATTTTCCTCATTTTAGAAACATTCCGCAAGTGATAAAAACAGCTTTTAACCATCTGTCCTGAATGTTGATCTAAAGACATGGATTGATCAAATACAACACCGAGGTTCCTGAGGCTTGACTGAATAGAAGAGCCCAAAGAACCAAGATGTTGCCTGATCTGTGGAATTTTCTTATCTGGGGCAATGATCAAGGTTTCTGTCTTTTTCGGATTTAGTTGAAGGTAGTTACTGCCCAACCACTCCTTAATACAAGACAGACACTCCAACAAGCTAGACAGCAAGTGAAACTCAGACTCCCTGAAAGAACAATATAACTGAATATCATCAGCATATAGGTGATAGGACACATGCTTAAAACACTGAATTTTCTGAGCAAGAGGTGTCATATACAGTAAAAACAGCAAAGGACCTAAAACTGATCCCTGTGGTACTCCACATGATAGAGACACAGTGTCAGACATGATCTGATTTATCACAACCGAAAAAGTTCTATCAGTAAGATAAGAAGAAAACCACTGGAGTACAGACCCAGATAAACCAATAACATTTTGCAAACACTTTAGCAAAATTTTATGGTCGACTGTATCAAACGCTGAGGTTAGATCCAGTAAAACCAACACTGTGTACTGGCCTGAATCTGCTGCCATCAAAATGTCACTTGACACTTTAAGAAGAGCTGTCTCAGTTGAATGCACTTTGCGGAAACCTGATTGAAACTTATCCAAGATTTGATGGTGTTGCAGATAAGTGGACAGTTGATTAGCTACCACTTTTTCTAAAATTTTGGAGATGAACGGCAGTTTAGATATGGGCCGGTAGTTTATAGGGTCAGAAGGATCCAGGTTTGGCTTTTTTAGAATGGGGTTCACTACAGCTTGTTTAAAACAGGAGGGAACCGTGCCAGTAGAAAGAGACAAGTTTATCATATTTACCAGACAGGGAGCAAGCATATCAGTAGCATTTAACAGTAGAGTCGTTGGGACAATGTCAACGGGGCTAGAAGAAGGTTTCATCTTTTTTAATAAAACCTTAATGCCCTGTAGACTGACAGGAGAAAAACGGTCCCAAGAGTGGAGAGGAGAACCTCTATTATAGGTGTGCGATGAAGGAGAAATACTGTCCCTAATGCCCTGCACTTTACTGACAAAGAAATGTAAAAATCTATTACAGTCAGCTGATGAATAAACTGATACTTGAGGAGCTGGGGGCGAAACAATATTTTTAATTGTGTCAAACAGGACTTTAGGATTTTTCTTATTTGCAACAATAAGATTTGTGAAATAATCAGATCTGGCCTGTTTAATCATAACATTGAGAGCTATGATCAGCTCCTTAAAATGTAACCTGTGTACTTCAAGATTAGAGGTTTTCCATAAACGCTCCACTTTACGACAATTTCTCCTGAAACTAAAGATGCTTTCATTCAGCCAAGGACAATGTTTTTGTGGGGAAATAAGACTGCGTTTAAGCGGTGCCACATTATTTAAAACGGACACACAATGATTATTAAATGACTGAACTAATGACTCAGCATCAGTACACTCATTAAAAGAACTAGGATCAAATAAAAAACAAAACTTATCAACAGCAACTTGATTTATAATACGTCGTTGAGTGCACACCTTAGATGGATTAGACTCCAAATAAAAAGACAGATTAAAGAAAATACAACTGTGATCACTCACTAGAATATCATTAATAGATATTTGATCCACACACAGGCCCAAACTAAAAACCAAGTCCAATGTATGGCCCTTTGTGTGTGTGGGACCAGAAACATGCTGTGTAAAGTTAAAAGACTCGGTCAAAGATAATAGTTCTAATGCCGTGTTACAGGAATCGTCATCTATGTGAATGTTAAAATCACCGACTATTAACACAGACTCCAATTTAATAATATTAGATAGAAACTCAGCAAACTCATCTAAAAACAGACGCGCAGGGCCAGGAGGTCTATAAATTAAAACACGATGAAAAGACTTTGTAGTGCCAACCTTAGTCATTTGGTGTTCAAACGAGCTGAAGGAATCCTGACTCAGTTGCCTACAAGAGAAACAGTCACGGTGCACAATGGCAAGTCCACCTCCACGACCTGTTTTGCGGGCTGTACCAAACACAGAACAGCCCGGAGGACGGAGTTCATTCAGATGGACGTAATCCGACTCGCGCTGCCAGGTCTCGGTCAGGCACATAAAGTCTAAACGTTCCTTGATAAAAACATCATTCAATATAAACGCTTTATTCGCTATAGAGCGAGCGTTCAGCAAGGCAACCCGAATTAGCGAACATTAGCTCACTTTCTAAGTGGTTTTTATATTATGGGATCCCTCAAGGCTTGACTATGGGCCCTTTATTATAAGTATTTATGCTTCACTACTAAGTATAATTGTTGATTATTTTCTTCTGCCAGTGCGCAATGTGTGTGTGCAATGTGTTTGTGTGTGTGTGTGTGTGTGTGTGCACATGTGTGTCTTATCAGTGTGAATGTGATTTGAGAACACTACGGGACGCCAGTCTGCAGATAAAACAAGACAAGATGAGCAGTGACAGCTGTTGTCACAGCCACCGTGTGTGTCTGCAAGTGTGAGTGTGGCAGATTTTGGGATTCAGGTTGATTTATTCGGCAGAGCCAGAAGGAAAGAGGACATAAGGGAGAAACGGGTGGCAGTAGGTTTGATAAAGGATCTTTCAAAGAACACCTGGCATTAAGAAACAGCGATGTGTGGAGAGTACAGGAAAAAATAGTATTCTTTAAAAATAAAGATGGCTTTAGGTCACAAGAGATTGTGCTGTTTCCTTTATCAATTGCTTTTATATAAAGGACAAAAGAATCCATCATAAAAGAGGGGAAATCTGAGGAAATCCTGTTATGATATATGAGCAACATGCTGCATGAAATCGGGTTTTCCTCCACAGGATAGTCTTCAGGACAGAGAAGTTTGTGCTTTCCAGTTTTGTGTTAACATGAAGTTGTTCTTTGGTCTTCAGTAGAGAGAAAAAAAGAAGTGAGAACAGAAGCTAACTTCATTTGTGCTTTGTCTTCCACAACATTGACCTTAACTCTAAACAGATTAAAGATTGTCGTTCTGTGGTTGCTGTGGTGTAAGTGAAATAAAACCCTTCAGAACATTAAAACTAATAAACTATAAGGAGGAAACATTAACTCCGCTTCACATCTGACCACATCGCATTGTTCCAACTTTGCTGTACCTGCATCCAATCTTTATGGGGTTTGTATTCTTTTTTGCTATCAAATGTTTTTCTTTTCCTTTTTTTTAAGTTTAAACCACTTTTTTTTGTATTATTTCATTGTTCAGACAGGAAACCAAACTGAACTCTTCACATATGAGATTTAGATCACTGTGGTTACTGGATGCACAATTATAAAATGTGTTATTGTCTTACACTACAATATTAGTAACATGAGAATTGGAGGTGTGGCTGTTTATTATGTCCATGGCTCAAACTTCTGTGATCAGTTTCTCACATCTACCATTACCACATTCTCCCACAGACTATGTGTGTGTTTGTGTGTGTCTCTGTCTGTCTGTCTGAAAGTCCATTTAAATAAAACAGCTCATGGGTTCTGACTCACAGTCCAGGTTCTAACCACAGTCTGACTTCTAACCTCTGATCTAATGAGTCTCTGAGTCAAACTTACACGTTGTCAAAGTTGTGTCTCCACTTGGTCTGTCCATTTTTGGTCATATTGTGGTCTCATTGATGGGAATTCCATTTCTAGCATGTGTAAAGAGTGTTGAGTAAACGGGAGTCAGACACGTGGAAATACAGTCAGCCAGTTTGTCGCATGAATGAAACTTTTAACAGAGGAGGTAAAGTAAAGGCAAGGAGTTAAAAGTAGAAAATACCTTAACTATGGTTGGGTAATAAGACAAAAATATACTACGATACCCGTATACAATAAGACATTTGTATAGTATGTTGTATGCATGGTGATATTTAACATGGCTAATTAACTGCTAGCAAAACAATACTGTTGCACTTTTTACATTTAAACAATTTTGTAAATATCCAGAATGAAACCAGAAAAGTGTCCTATGGCATAATGGATCTCAATATTGATTTATATAATTATAATTAACGACATGCTTTCTCTTTCTCATATTATCTGGTTTACTCTAAAGTTCTCTAAAGTGTTTCCTGTAGATTTACAGTATCTCTCTCTCACACACACACACGCACACACATAATAATAAGTATACTATTAAATATCTAATGTCTAATTTAAAGATTATAGATCTGAAAAGAAATTTAAATTTAAAAACAGACAAAAAAAAAAAATCAAAAGCCAAATTGTGTAACATCTTCACACTGTGTCTCCCGTTGTCCCCTAGGGTTCACACACACACAGACACACACGCACACACATCTTATCTAAAGACTCCCAAGCACATCTTAATTAAGAAATGTTCTCTAGAGCATTCATTTAAATAGTTATGAAGTTGTATCTTTGCTTCATATGACAGCTTTGGCAAAAAAGGATGAGCAGGAAGTCAACGTAAAAACTGTCAGCAAATTGTCAGCATTGGGAAATAGCTCTGGTATAATAATATTGGGAATAAACACTAATATTTTGTGTCTACATACACTTATAAGCACTATATATTTTGCCAATGGAAAAATGGAAAATCTGTAAGTTTTTGGAAATTACTTCAATGAGAAATCACAACACACACACACAGACACACACACACACTTCTTTACCCATGGCTTTCCTCTTAACATTAATGCGTCAGGGTGCATGTCCCTGTGAAAGGTCTTCACATGCACTATGGCATGCTAAATCATGCTTTCTGTGTGTTTACCTGTGGCAAGTTTAGGATGTGGGTGTGTGTGGGTATATTTCTGCCACAATTGTTGTCTTATTTTAACAGTGTAATGGAAGTAATCTGTTCTTGTGTGCATATTTTTGAAGGATTGATGAACTAATTCCCCTATATTCCACAGTCCATTGTTGATGAATGGCTGGAGATAAGTTTGTTATTACAACCTTGAAGGAAATCATTTGCTGGGTGAGGGGACGTTTTTAACCGGGACGTGGTGTAATCAAATACGCTGAGTGTATTCAAGGCTTGGGCGGATGATATCCTGGAAATATTGTAATAACTGTATCTTATCTTTTGAAACTAGCACCATTCAGTTTGGCTTAATGTCCATACCTTGAACAGTATAAGTGCTGATTAATGTCATGTAATGTGACACAGTATCTTCACATGGCACATCCTATACTGTGTGTTTCAATTTTATAAACAAATTTCACAAATTCTATATAAAAAGATCACGTCTTAACCTTCTGCATCTTTCAGTTTATTAACTAGTTTTAAAAGTAGCATGTAATTGTAATGCTAAATTAATGCCAAAATCTTCAACAACACTGAAAAGATTTAAAGCTTATCTAAGTCGACTCATGATTAACATCTTCATGCATTGGAATATCGAGCATTAAGTCAATGAGCATTGCAACCTGTTGAATATATAGTATTTAGCCTCTGATGTGCCGCCTTTTGGATAACTAACGCATCGAATACTGTAGGATGTAGTGCTTTATTTCTTTTACACCACACCAATTTGCCAGCAATTAAAAGTTTTTATGTGTCAGATATAACTCAGGTATAAGGCAGCACAATAATTTGGCTCTACACTCAGGGTGACCTTTCTCTTTCCCATTTCGATCAGAGCAGTGCTTACAAATAGTGGACATCTGTTAGCACAGTAGGTAGCACTCGTGTCCGATGTCATTCCAAGGGCAGCAGTAAAAAAAAAAAAAAAGCAACAACAAAAAAACAATGTAGCAATGATTACATGCGTCTGAGGAAGCATGTATTTGCTTTAATGTTAATGGATGCAGATTGGTATCTGCTGTACAATATGGTAGACTGCAAGAGCACAAGAACTGGTAGGAGATAACTAAACAGGATGAAAGTGTAAATGAGGTAACTGTGAGTGTGTCTCGGTCAGCTCCCCAGCTCCCTCGTTCGTGAGTCGGTATATCGTGTACACAAGTTCAGGAACTGGAAACAATCAACAATTGGGACGCATTGGGAAATTGATGACTTTATTACCTGTGATATTTAAATTCCCTCATAATATATAAGATTTGTGTCATATAAATGTGACATGTTTCTTCAAGCAGGATCATAGGCTATTTAGTGATTTTCTTAAACCCTTAAACACTTAAAAGCCCTTAGACACATAACAAACGTTTATAAAAAGTCAAGTAAATTTACAAATAACTAGCATAAGTAATATTTTTACAGCTACAACAATGATGACAAGTAAAATTGCAAAAGTAAAGCCCAAAAATATTCTTTCTGTCCTTACTATTCAGTAAGGTGGGGAAATGTTGGAAAGCTTGCAAAGATAATTAAGTCATAATTAGAAAGTATGAATATCAATATACGCATCACATTGCAGTTTTCCATTTATAAGTATAAATGCGAAAAAATAATCCAAATGAAACCCCATTAAAATTTCCTTCCCACTGTGTCGCTATTTTGGCTGCAGCCAAGAACAATTATTTTGGTGGAATAATGGTGTCTTATTGTTGAGATACTTTCTCAGGTGGAACAGCCTCATATTGAACTTTACTGTATGCACACACACATACACATGGCATTGCTCTTTTGTGTACCCTTTATTGTTTCTAGTCCTAATGAGCTGGAAAGTGTTTTGTGTGTAATGGCTGTAGAAACCAATTTTTCTACACTTCCCCTCTTTCCTTTCCATCATTATTAGGTTTTGCTCATTTGGATCATTCCTCTCTCTGCTTCTATCATCATCCCTTCTTCTCATTTATCCTGTTCTGCATTCCTTATGACTAGACACAACAAATGGTGTTCCATCAAAATCTGGGAGCAGTATAGCTACAGGGATCTGCACACACAACTGTGTGTGGAAAAACATTTAATATAGATCTCACTTGGGGGTGTGCTGTTATGCGAAAATGCATAGTGTGAATGATGCGGTTAAGTTAAGTAGTGGAGCTGCTGTTACCACCTTGAAGGCATTTTCCTATACCATGTCTTGAGGTTTTTATAACTCTTATATGACAGCCAGTGATTTTTTTTTTCTTAATTAGGGAATGACATTTACGTCAGTTATTTTAATTTATTTACTTTTTATCAATTCGTAGTTTCGCATTTAATTCAAGTTCCTATTATTACTTGAATTATAGCTGCTTTAAGCAATTTGTTTATCACAGAAGTAGAGAGAGAAAGAAAGAGAAAGAAAGAGAGAGGTGATCGATGCACTGTAGCCATCATTGTACCAGTGTGACGCAAAGCCAGCATTCACAGGAAATTGTTTTTTTTCTTTCCAGAACTGTTCCGTAGTGATGGACCAAATTGCAAACCCTTAAAGACCAGTTACATCATGGCTTGTTAAAATGCTTCAGTTATTTATGACGTCTGAATCTGATACACAGATTTTGTTTTAATACTTGTGTGTGGTTAATGACTGAATAGGAGAGCTTTCGGATGATGAGAATTCCAGATGACGTCATCAGCCACTTCTGCTTTGCCCTAAAGATGAAAGAGGTGAATGGGGAATATTGCTCGGAAGGTTATGGAAGGGTATAATCTCCCAAATGTTTAACTTAACGACCTAATTTTAATATTGAAAGATTGAAATATCATGAATTATTAAAACTTATTCCCAAAAGGCTTACACAAACTTAGATGTTTAAGTCTGTAGATTAGCAAAACTGTAAGTAAATGTTGTGTGTCACAATTACATAAACCTAACAAAGAAACAGATTTCTCAGACCATCCTATGATGCATGTGATCTGACATTTTGACATTTCTTCAGAAAAATGTATAACTAGATTTCTTATCCATCTGATCCTGCCTTTAAATGTGTAAAGATACATTAGGAAGAAAATTGAGTTTGGAAGGAAATAGCAGAGATCATTGGTGCTTGTGTTAGCTTGCTTTGCTAATCCACACATCTGCTGCGAAAGGAGCGATTGATACACACCTACAAGAGACAAAATACAAAAGACCTGGGAAATCTAAACACAGAGCACCTGAGCTAGCAGCTAGCTACTAGCTGAGGCAGCTTGGATAGCTAGCACATAGCCAGGTCTTTAGGTCTGTTGAACAGACAATGTAAATGCACAGTAATATTAGAAACAAGATACAACAACTGGAAATACAAACCTTTTTCTCAGATGCATGGGTAAATTTCTTGGAAACGTCTCAGAATGGCTAAAATGACATAGAAATTATGCTTAGCATTATCTGCTTACAAATGCTTCTATTTATGATGCACACAAAATCCACATCACACAGGACCTTTGTAAAAATAAATAAATAAATAAATAAATAATGCAAAAAGAGAAAGAACTGTGATGAAGCACTGTTTAAGGTCCTTGTCTTCATTTGTTCCTGCCTTAAAATTCCATCATAAATACTGAATAATAGAAGCCATTCTTTGTAAGGATCGAAATAAAAACCTCTAGAGAATAAGGACTTTAACTTCAAGCTGAAAATTGAATTCTGCTCTTACATCTGCTCTGTGTGTTATTTGATGCTTTTGTGTATGTATTCACTACACCTAATTAAAGAAAACTAAAGCTTTGCTGTGATTAAAATATTGTAGCACAGAGAATCGTTGTTAAATGCTTTGAATACATGAAGACGACCATACTACTCATTTACTATGTTTCTGACTTATAAGATAACCTCAGGATAATAAAAAAGTGAAACAAAGGAATGCAAGTCTTTAAAAGAGATATTGTCCATTTTAGAGATATTTACAAACCTCATTGACCAGGCAGTGAATATTGTGGACAATCCTGGCTGCAGCTTTGCATTTTGCAATGTGCATTTTTCACCAAGGAATCTTCAATGATTTTGTGTACTTCTAAGTAAATGATTAATTCCTTCATTCCCATAATAAACAAAGATGACAATCATTTTTTTTTATTATTTAATTGTGTAAGAGAATAAGTTTATTCTAGCAGTAAATTATTTACAGACTTGCTGGGTTTTTAATGACTCATCACCTTTAACCTTCTTCAGTCTAATACAATCGTGTCTTTAGCAACTGGGATTTGTCAAAAGCGGAATAAATAGTGTTTAATGTCATGCTTTGGCTTAGTTTTTCATAAACTGTATCACTGCAGGCTTTGCATAAAATGCATAAGAGATGGCATTGACACGAAGGAGCACAATGATATCGTGAAAGCAAAAGGGACAGTGTAGATTTTTTTTTTGCATTATATGAAATATTTATGAGATGTTCTTTAGAAACCCAGAATGTGGGTTCTGGTATAAGCTTGGACATAGAGGATTTTCAATATTTTACACATTAAAGCTAATAATGCATGAGGCCTTTGGTGCCAAGTGAAGAATTGAGATGAATTCTCAATGAATTGTCAATTCTGATTGTCAGAAGGTGACAGCAGTTCAAGCTGCAAGACAAATCACAGGTTCATAATAATAGTAATTGTTGATCGAAGAGTTTTTTTCAGGGTACGCTTTTAACAGTCAGAGGCAAGTCAGGAAAATCTTTAAGATGGTTTCTCAGTAAAATGACAAGCTGCATTTTTCGTCTTATCAACTTTGATAGATAAGAGTATCTGCTGGGGGAAGGAAGTGATAACAAAAACTAACTTGTGTTGTGGAGGTTCCAGGACATTAAACACAACATTGCTTCATTACATTCCTTATATAACGTAGACACATTTTATTCCTCATTCCTCATGTTTTATTACTCATTCCTTTAAATATAAATAGTACGTCTACACAGTGTTACTGCCATTTAGGAGAAATCAATGATAACCAAAGAATTTAGCAGAACAATATGTATCAACACTTAATGTGTGTGTGGAGATGTTCTGTTTTTTCAAATCTTTGCATTGTGTTTGATGCGCTATTTGTTGGGCTGCATGTGGAAATTTACTGGATTTGAGGGCCTGTGTCAAATAAAAGTTTAATAACACCACTTGAGGATTTTACTCTGAGACACATCCGCTATGTTTGAGAAGTGCTGTATAAGCACGTATGTGTTTACTGCTTTTACCCGCATTTTAGCATTTTGGTTTTAGCTTTGTTCTGTGTCTGATTTACTGACCAACCGTCTGCCTCCTTCTCTGTTTGTTTTGCAGTAATGAGACACAACCCGTTTGCAGCAGAGGGCTGCTGTAGAAGAGGCTCAAGAAATGCACTGCAGGAGCTTTACAACCCCACACAGGTATCTGTACAATAGGCCTGTAGGCTACAAATATCTGATTTCACACAGACTTTGTCTATATATATATATATATGACTCATCATATAGATATACACAGCCACAGCATCTCAATAGGCCACGCCAAAGTCTTCATTTTGTTTTTCTTTAGCCATTCAGAGGTGGACATGCTGATGTGTTTTGGATCATTGTCCTGCTGTAGAACCCATGTTCGCTTCAGTTTGAGGTCACAAACAGATGGCCGTACATTGCACTTCAGGATTTTTTAGTACTTAAGTTTGTTTGATGATCTGAAACATTAAAGTGTGACAAACGTGCAAAAAAAAAAAAAAAAAATATATATATATATATATATATATATATATATATATATATATATATATATATATATATATATATATATATGAGACCACTCTGCTTAAATAGTTATAATCATACACAATGGTTATGATCATACACAATACCCAAAATGTCATTTGATACAGTATGGTCAGTATGGTGGTGTGTTGATATTGTAAATCTTCACCACCTGAATACTTTCCTAGCTTTCCATTGTCAATGTACAATAATTGACATTTCATAGTCACAGAATGAAGTTTTGAAGTTATATCTGAAGTGGTTTTAATCTGTGACATGAGAGAAAGATATAGTAAATGTAACCCTATAATCCCCAGTTAATGACTTTGATAGCAGCATACTTATATATATATATATATATATATATATATATATATATATATATATATATATATATATATATGTATATATATATATGCATACTTATATATATATATTTCTATTAATTACTTAATAACTTTTGAAAAATGAAGTAATCAATTATTTCACTGTAGTTACTCAATATTTATTATTAGGATCATAAAACAGCATTCAGACTACTGAATTTTATAAAAGGAAGTGTGCTTTGAAATCTCACAGTAACCTTTCGACCCTGACTTGTGCTTGACCAGGTTGCTATGGAAACTCTATATGGAACTCAAATCCCATTTCCTTTCATTTCTCTATAAAATTTATATCTGCACCACTCTGCATAAAGGCAATGTACTCTAAGTACATTTTGCACTTATTAAGTTCATCCTTTTATATCTCTCTCTCTCTCTCTCTCTCTCTCTCTCTCTCTCTCTCTTTCTATCTCTCACACACATTTTGTCCACTTCTGTGTATTTTGGAGACAAATGAACATTGTTGCCATGCCAACTGTTCTTCTCTGAATAAGAGGAACGGGATGGACTTGGAGCTATAATCACATCTATGCGGTGGCAGAGAAGTGCAAAACAAATGAACAAATCCGAAAACACATTAACAAATCCGAAAACACATTAACAAAAACGAAAACAAATTAACAAATCCGAAAACACATTAACAAATCCGAAAACACATTAACAAAAACGAAAACAAATTAACAAATCTGAAAACACATCAACAAATACGAAAACAAATGAACAAATCCCAAAACACATTAACAAATCCCGAAAACAAATTAACAAATCCGAAAACACATTAACAAAAACGAAAACAAATTAACAAATCCGAAAACACTAACAAATACGAAAACAAATGAACAAATCCCAAAACACATTAACAAATCCCAAAACACATTAACAAATCCCGAAAACAAATTAACAAATCCGAAAACACATTAACAAATACGAAAACAAATTAACAAATCCCAAAACACATTAACAAATACGAAAACAAATTAACAAATCCCAAAACACATTAACAAATCCCAAAACAAATTAACAAATCCGAAAACACAGTAACAAATCCGAAAACAAATTAACAAATCCCAAAACACATTAACAAATCAGAAAACACATTAACAAATCAGAAAACACGACATTTCAGACAACCCGGAAGCGGTTGGTATAGTTTGTGATTGGACAAGACATCTGTCACTCAAGGTATACATGAAGTTCAACAGTCTGCCGCAGGGAAAAGTTGGAATGGATGGACGGAATGGATTACTGTGGATTAATTCTGTTATTTTCTTATATTTAAACGGAGAACTTTACACATTACACATAAGATTCCATACCTGTATATCTTGAGTGACAGGTGTCTTGTCCAATGATCGGTAAGTTTCCATTCAAAAATGATACACTACCGTTTCTGGGTTGTCCGACTTGTCGTTTTGTTTTCGGATTTGTTAATGTGTTTTCGGATTTGTTAATTTGTTTTCGGATTTGTTAATGTGTTTTCGGATTTGTTTATTTTTTTTTTTCGGTTTGTTAATTTGTTTTAGAATTTGTTAATGTGTTTTCGGATTTGTTAATGTGTTTTCAGATTTGTTAACTTGTTTTCGGATTTGTTAATGTGTTTTGCACTTCTCGGCCACCGTACATCTGGGATTATTTTACGTTTTTAAAGTTTGAAGAAAGTTTCATTCCTCCTGTATACACAAGGAATGCCTTGGTGATGTAGACAAGAAGATTTTATGATGCTTTGTCATTTTCAATGAAGCTATAGTATCTCCCCCTGCCTGCTATTAGCACAGTTATGGTGCTACATCATGCATCACTTGTGTTCATCTGCAGTTTCTTCACGATACAATCTGGAAATGCTATTCTGATTGCTTTCAGAAAGAGACTAGAGAGACTAGAGAGCAGGCATGAATTTCCTAAAACATTTTTGCATTGCAAAAGACCTTCTATGAGAAGACTTTCAGGCTGAATATAGTAGTTTAAAAGCAATGGAATAGAAACCAGGGCTTATTGCGGCAGCTCTTCAAGCGAATTTACAGAAGAATCTGGGATGTTTGACATTAGATATGCAGTATAGAAGAAACTGGGCTCTGGTTACTGCTGTGAGATGACTATGGCTACTGTTTCAACGCAGTTTCGCATTACAGTATAAAGCAGCCCAGGATTTCTGAAACATTTCAGTTCAGGAATTCTTTCTACCAGGGGGTGCATAATCCTCTTTTTAGGACAAACACACTCCCACTCAGTTCTTCACTCCCACAGTTCACGAGTTATTTCCACTGATCCTTAGCTTTGCTGTAATTCTGTACTGCACTCAGATTCCTTTACTTTATAATTCACTACACTGCACTAAAAATGCACCAATATTCTTTTTTTTTTGGAATAAGTAAAAAATTCATGAAACTGAAAACTTTTCTAAATTTCCATTTCTGAATACACAACATATGAGTATAAAACAGTTGACAAAGTGTTTCATACATAAAGAGCATTATAACGAGTATATAAGATAATTTAAAATCTCAAAATAATGTAGTAAGTGCTCAACTCTTCAGCCTATAATGTATTTCTTTATTTTGTTTATTTGTTCTTTTTTTACGTTAATTTGGATTTAGCACTCTTTAGCACTAATTAAATCATGCTTTTCATTTTTCTAAAGAAATCTCAAAATAAATTACTACAATTTATGCAGCAATTCAAAACAGCAACAATATAAAAAGCCAAAATTAAATTAAAAATTATTCGAACAAGGGGGCACGGTGGCTTAGTTGTTAGCACGTTCGCCTCACACCTCCAGGGTTGGGGGTTTGATTCCCGCCTCCACCTTGTGTGTGTGGAGTTTGCATGCTCTCCCCGTGCCTCGGGGGTTTCCTCCGGGTACTCCGGTTTCCTCCCCCGGTCCAAAGACATGCATGGTAGGTTGATTGGCATCTCAGGAAAATTGTCCGTAGTGTGTGAGTGCGTGAGAGTGAGTGAATGAGAGTGTGTGTGCCCTGCGATGGCACTCCGTCCACGGTGTATCCTGCCTTGATGCCCAATGACGCCTGAGATAGGCACAGGCTCCCCGTGACCCGAGGTAGTTCGGATAAAGTGGTAGAAAATGAATGAATGAATAATTCGAACAACAAAGAAAATGTTTTTAGTCCTCTGAATTTTGTTTGTAGACAAAAATGTTCATTTCAGTGCATCACTTTAGTAAACCATTGGTTAAACCAATGACATTTCCAGTCACTAAATCATTAGGCATCATTTATACTACACTCTTGATAAACTGAAGTTTTAATAAAACCAGTGCACAACAGGAGAAGAGGAAAAATACCAACCACCCAACAAGTTTCACCTTTCTAAAGTGTTCGCATATATATAGAACTTTTATAACATAAATATATAAAGCACATATTATTTTTCCTCTGGTATTGTAGTTATCTCTGCTTGTGAAAAGATGTTCACATTCCTATGGCTAAACATATAGAATGTCTCTGCAAGCCTTAACAGAGAAAGAAAGTGTGTGTCCATTTTATGGTTCAGTAGACCATGAGGTGATGTGAAGCATTTGAAGTTTAATTCAGTCCTTAGTTGACTTGCTGAAGCTATTATAGGAAATGCCACAAAGAAAAAACACAGGGTTCTGCTTTGGTGAAACCACTGGATGTTCTGTAGGAACAACAAGGAGTATACTACAACACAACAAATAACAGAATTATATAAATGGTAAATATTGTTAAGGGCAGAGTTTCCTTTCTCACGCTTGTACTTTGAAACTACATATCTTTCCTATTAGCTCTTAGTTCTTCTGTGTATTGAACAGGATGCTTTATGAATGAATGAATCAATGAATGAATGATTCTGAAGAAATGTAAAGGTGTATTGTATTTCAGATCACTGAGGTGTTAGAAATCCAATCCTACACTCTGCTGCAGTGTAATTTAGTGTACTGTCCTTCCTGTCCTTTACAAACTGTCCTTAAAGCACATTTCACATCTATTAAGTTTGTTAAATGTAATTATCTGAATGATAAAATAGGGCATAAAGAGGGTCAGTGGTGTTTTATAAGATCCTGCAGAATAGGTTGAACCATACCAACAACCCAGTGATTAATGTCCATAGATTATTAGATATAATAAATTATTAGTTAGTCTAAGAGATTGATTTATTGTCATTTTAACCATATATATATTTGATGCAGTATATAGTGAAATGAAGCGTTTCTCCAGGATCATGGTGCTACATACAACAACATGAAGCTACATAAAACAGCACAGCGCTAAGGACTTAAAGTAAGTTATCCTAGCCACATAAACTGATTCTTGTGCAACATATAGCAAACAGTGCTATAGGTTGCACCAGCTAGTGTGAATTCTGTATATTATACAATTTAATTTTGCTGTTGAAATTATACCACTTCTAAAGTATAAGCATAATAGTAGTGTAATAATGATATACATACATTTATACCATTTCTAAAGTATAAGCATAATAGTAGTGTAATAATGATATACATACATTTATACCATTTCTAAAGTATAAGCATAATAGTAGTGTAATAATGATATACATACATGGTCCTTACCTAAAATCCACGAGTTCAGTGATAAAGATTATTAGTGATAAAGGCTAAGTTAAAACTCCAGTAAATATTATTTGTATGTAGCATTGTGAATATTAGTTTAAAAATAGAAATGCTCGAGTGAGAATAATGTTTAAAAATATGACCCTACAGCAGTTTATAACTCAGAGATGTGGAACAATTCAAAGAATACTGTGTTGAAGAATAATTGATTTTGTGGAGATTAGTCTAATTAGATTTTTATTTAACATTTAAAGACGTCTCCAGTGTCAGAACATTCAGAGGTGAAGCTGCTCCTTTAGGTTTGTCCACCATAGAGCAATGTAAGTGTCACAGCCAGGGAAGGAATGGGACAGACCCTTACGGAGGATAGCTTCAAATGAAAGGGGTTTAATAAATAAAGAAGACAAAGACAAAAAAAAGACGATCACTGAAACAATACAAATGACGACACTTAACAATGACCATAACAAAGGCACATGGCCAAAAAGTCCGGGCTGAGTCCTGACAGTAAGGATATAGCATTTAAGCATTTTGTGGTTTCTTGGTAACAATGTTTTTTTTTGTTGTTGTTGTTTTTAATTCTATTAATGCTGTTATTGAGAAATGATCAAATTTAGGGTGGTATCCTATGCATTATGCTTAGTTTCTGATTAACGCAGTAAATGCTCAATAACTTCACCATGAACTTTAGGCACCTGTTCTTAAAATTGCTGTGGCTATCTTCTTTACTGATCACACATTTGTATGGAAACATGGTTACTTGATCAGGGATCAACAAAAATGAGCTTGTCCTTCTAATCTCAATATCTTTTTACAGAAAATTATAAAAAAGTATTCTCCCTGAATATATATGCTGACTCAGCCTGACCTTTTTTTGAGTTATACACACATATGGGAAGTCCACTGTAAGGGACGAGAAGTCGCTGCACACGGCCAACAGAATTGTGAGTGGTTTATATGCATTACACACTTTTATACAACAAAGTTAACATCCCCCTGGGAAAAGTCACAGCTGGTAGAAAGCATTATGGTAGAAATTCTACACCTGTTAACCCACACATACACACACACAGAACCTCAAACACATACAGTATACATAGCCACTCTCTTACTCTTACGTTCCACATACTTTTATAGCTGCAGTTAATCCCTTTATGGGAACATAGACGCAATAATGTCCGCTTGATTCTCTCTGAACTGCATTAGAAGGCTGAATAATGTGTAATGAAGCAATGAAGAAAATGAAGCAGTGAGATTTTGACTAGAGACAAAGTTTAAATAAGTCTTTTGAAATTAAAATAACCAGAAGGGATAAATATTCATGAGCCAGATCAAGACGGAGCGGGACCAATATAAAACAGACAAGAAACGTCTTTTTCTTGGCCAGGTCAACATTGCGTAGATGTCTCAGGTCAGTCTGTGCGCTTTCCTTAAAAAGAGTTTTCCTGAAAGACACAATCTGTACTCATTAATAATGAATCTGTAATTATCACTGTTAAATAATTAATACCAACTAAAATGAACTGAATTGTACAAAATCTATTGAACGACTCTGTTTGTTTCTGCAGTCAAGAACAAAGTAGCATTTAGGTCCATTAAATGTGAGATTTGACAGCCAGTAGAGGTGGACGGGTATGAAAAATTCATGGAAAAACGGTTTCACATAACTCCATAAATGCTTCTTCAGCTTGTCTCTCTGAGGGTTTTACTTTTACAACCAGGGGTTTTAGATAAGCTTCCAACTAGAACTTCTTTGAAATGCTAAAGCCTTTTAGAAATCCTAATAAATTAAAAGATTCCACATTAAATACAAAATAGTACTTGGCAAAGCATTTAAGTGTTTAAAAATATTTAATCACCAATAGGGTCAAATTATTCATCATACATTTTGGTAGCTATTAAACTTACTAGCAAGCTGGACTCTAGCAGGCAGAGCCGCTGTGCTTTGTAGCTATGATCATCTTTTGCTAATATGTAGGAGAGAAATATAATATATAAATGAACATCATTTGGAAAGTATATCTGTGACCTTTTTTGTGAGCAGTCCACAAATTTCGGTTTTCATATTTCAGCTTCATCTGAAATATATCACAAAGCTAACATTAAAATTACAAATGAATGATTACACATTAATATTTATTTATTTATTTATTTATTTATTTTTTTGCGAAATCTTTTTATTGCAAACAAAATCAAATAACAATACAGAATCCCAGTTTGGCTTTGCATGAAAAAGGAGTAAAGTAAAAGAATTACAAGAATAACAATATGCACATTAATATTAACAGCTTAGTGTTTGTCTAAAAGTATAGTTAGTAACAAATAAAACGATTGGATGTGCTAAATTTCCAGCATCGGAAAACGCAAAAAACATTAAGCTGTTTTTAGCTTTAACACCTAACTCTTGCTGAATCAGGAAAATAATCAATAGATGCATCCCAAGTAATAATACTATATATATATATATATATATATACTGAATATTCTGCACTTACTATGGGTCATGTACTCTACGATTTAGTGTATAAATTTTAGAGGGTTCATATCAGAGCAGGAGAGAGACTGCTACAAAATGCTAGCACTGGAATTTATCGTTTCATTAATGAAAAATAAGCTTCAACATGTATACCATGAGTAGACCGGCCATGCTGTATGGTTTAGAGACAGTGTCACTGAAGAAGAGACAGGAATCAGAGCTAGAGGTAGCCGAGCTGAAAATGTTGAGGGAGGTTCTCTTTGGGAGTGACAAGATTGGACAGGATTAGGAACGAGTACATCAGAGGGACAGCTCATGTTGGACGTTTGGGGGACAAAGTTAGGGAGGCGAGATTAAGATGGTTTGGACATGTTCAGAGGAGGGAGAGTGAGTATATTGGTAGGAGAATGTTGGACATGGAGCTGCCAGGCAGGAGGCAAAGAGGAAGGCCAAAGAGGAGGTATATGGATGTAATTAATAAGGATATGAAGCTAGTGGGTGCAAGTGTTGAGGATGCAGAAGATAGGGATAGGCGGAGAGAGATGATTCGCTGTGGCGACCCTAAAGGGAAAAGCCGAAAGAAGAAGAAAAGAAGAAGCTTCACCATGTCATTTCTTCTACAACCTGTTTATTAGTCTGCTTTATTTTACAAGTTAGTTGGAAGTTAATTAGTTGTTACTATAGACAATAATAATGAGTTTTGTACTATAAACAATAAATATAATTAACATTATTATGAACATTTGATTTGCTGTTGATTAATATAAAATGAATCATATAAAATGAATCAATACCTTTTTCTTCACATCAGATTTGAGAATTACAGAACAGTGCTGTGGAATTTAAACATCTCACATTTTTTGGGAGCATGGACCATTTTGTTAAGTTTGGTATTAAACTTGCAGTCAAGCTGAAACAAAACACACAAATACATGTTTGACACAACAGTAGCCATTACAGCCTACCTCTTCTTCTTTTCTGCTCTGTAGACTTTTTAATTGTACTGTAGCTCATTTTGGACAAGACACAGTGGGCTGGTTTACTGGACACAGATGATGCAAGCCTTCAAGCTAAATGTGCCCTCACTGCTAATTCAACTTTGAACATCCTTTACTTTAGTATAAGACTTAATTGTGTTTGGGACTGAAGCCCCATGAATGTGTGTGTCTGTGCACGTGTGTGTGTTTGTGTGTCTGTATAACTTTTGATATACCAGAGAAAGTTAGTCTGGCCTTTTATTATCTCTTAGCACATCAAGGTCCTTCTATAATCATAGCTTCACATGCCAACTCTCTTTCTCTCTCTCTCTCTCTCTCTCTCTCTCTCTCTCTCTCTCTCTCTTTCTCTCTCTCAGTCTCTTTTTCTCTCTCTGTCTCTCTTTTCATCCTATCTCTTTCTCTCTTTCACACACTCTTCACTTGATCATGGGTATGAACTCACTGAACTGTAAGCTTGTCTCAGTAGCTTGATGTAAGAAACTCTTCAAGCGCAAAAGGTGGAAAATCACCGGCTTGGCTTGCTTTCCTTAGATTTTTCTCTCTCTCCCTCTCGCTCCCTCTCTCTCGCTCCCTCTCCTACTCGCCTGCTCGTCCTTCTCTCTTTCTACCTTATACTGAGTGCCTGTGTATGTTTGTTTGTTTATTTGAGGCCAGTTTTCCTCTCAGAGCAACCTGTGTAGCAACATGCATAAGAGTATTGCTTCTTACCTCTGATGTACACACCCACACCCACATCCACACACACACACACACACACACACACACACACACACACACAAACAGTGGCTCACAGGACAGATCAGGTATCCCACATCATACCTTGCTATCTCAGGTGGCAAGTTTACCTGGGCACCTTTGCATAACCTCTTTATACAAAACCCTTTGTGTGTGTGCGTGTGCGTGTGTGTGTGCGTCAGATCGTTAAAGGGCATCCTGACAGCACCTAGGCAGAGCCAGTGGAAACTTCCTGAAGCTGCTGGACACTGCCCTATATCTGTTCTCAACAGGATGAAAAAGACTCTCAAGGCATAATGAAGACTCATTTGCATTTGCCTCTAACTATATATGAAAATCATCCCACAAAGTGACAGTGATCTGCCATACATGATCTTGATGATGAATCTCCTTTATTTTAAGCAGTCTTGCACTTCAAGTTCAATCAAATAAAGATAAGAATGAATGAGACTGAGCTAGATTGTGAAATCACAGGCTGATGCAATTACGGAAGCAAGGAGTGATAAAATACCACAGTTTTTCTTTCGTAATTTGAAGCTGGCTGAAGAATTATGGGCTTTGTAAACAGCGAATTGACGTTTAAATGTACAAAAGCAAAATCCGATGTGGGCAGTTAACTGGATCATGGAAAAGTTTGTAAGGTTTTACTGGGTGGAAAAGCTGATTTAGTGTCATCAAGAACTCACTTGGGAGAGGAGTTTACATAAGCGCAGACAGATGATAGTACAGTGTAGGGCTTAAAGACATCAACAAAGATATTCTACTGTGATATTGCTTCATACTAAGATTGCAATATACCCAGAAATATATTAGACAAAACAGAGAACCGGTAATGCAATTCATACACTTTGCAGTCAAGTTCTGAGTCATAAGCCTTTAAAGTCTGAGTCGAGTTGGGAGTCATAAGCTTTGAAGTGTGAGTTGAAATTGGAGAAGCTATAAGGTATGAAAGTGAACTGTGAGTGAAGTAACATGCTTGGCTTACTCAGATTCTATAGCCAGAGTCAAGCTGAATGTCTTATGCTAAGTCAAGGGTCTAAGTCAAGAGTCAGAAGCTTGCAAGTCTCAGTTGACTATGTCATAAGGATTAAAGTCTAGTCATGCAGCGAGGTGCAGGTTTTGAAGTTTAGTCAAGTTACAGTAGGAGTCATAACCTTTGAAGTCTGGATTCAATTTGGGGAAACAGCATTTGGCACATGCCCTTACCCAGAGTGACATAACTTTATCTCATTTATACATTAGAGCAATTGAGAATTAAGTGTCTTACGTAGTTAGGGGCCTATCAGTGGCAGCTTTGTGGTCTTGGGATTTGAACTCACAACCTTATAATCAGTAGGCCATCACCTTAAATACTGAGCTACCACTAACCAAGGTCATGTCAGGTTATGAGTCATAAACCTAAGTGCCTAGTCAAGTATCAAGGTGCAGGTTTCAGTCTAGTCTAGTATATTCTTGTCAAGTAGCAAGGTGCAGGTTTAAGTCAAGTCTAGTATATTCTTGTCAAGTAGCAAGGTGCAGGTTTTAGTCAAGTCCAGTAAACTCTTTTCAATTATCAAGGTGCAGGTTTTTAGTGAAGTCTAGTCAAGTATATTCGAGTAGCGAGGTGCAGGGTTTAGTCAAGTTTAAGCCAAGTCTAGTCAAGCTGCAATTCTCAGTCGAGTTGGGAGTCATGAGCCTTGAAGTGAGAGTTGAATTGAATCATAAGCTTTGAGGTCTTTAAGTCAAGTTGAGAGAATCTTTTAACACTAGTTGTGATACAAGTCATACAGTCTTTGAAGTCTGAATCATAGGTGTTATGTTTGTTACAAGTCATTGAGTTGCCAAGACATTGTCACTGACAAATCATTCAATGCTGAGAATCTAAGGCTGAGGCTATGTTGAAAATCGTAGTATTTAAGGACTGAGTTCATTTATCACTTGGGTCATAAGCTTTGATGTTTGAGTCGAGTTTGGAGAAGTTTTAAAATCTTTGAAGAATGTGAGTCATAAGCTTCTAATTTCATACATCCAGTTGAAATTTATAGGTAAGAATCTAAGAGTCTTATAAGAGAGAGTCAAATTGTGAGTCTTAATTTTTCTGATTTAAGTTGCAAGTATTTAAAGTTAAAAAAAATAATCTAGTGGCAAGTCTAAGACATGAGTTCTCATCTCTGTGTAAAGTAAAAGCCAATACTGTAATAACAATAATGAAAACAAATGATTAATTATGCAGCTCTAAAAGCTTGCACGGTATTACAATACTAATTTCTTTTATAACTTATGTGAAGAGATATTGTGTCTGAATCAGGTGATTCAGTAAACATGTAGACTATTAATCTGTTAATATTCTAAGTCAGTCAGAAAAAAACTCTCATGTAAACACCTCAGGGGAAAAGAGTAGAGCAGCCGAGGACAAACAAAATGAAATTTCTATCCAGTTCAACAACATGAGAAATCTTTAGAGTATATTTAAAAAAATAATTGTGAGGTTGAATTGGCATTAATACAATTTTAACAAAGGTGTGGGATGTAAATTGACCTCAGTAAAGGTGACTCAGTATTTAACATTCAGTGCAGATGCAGAACATGCCCCAGATTAAAAAAAAACAAAATCAAAATAAAGCAAAAAATCAAAACACACACACTTTGATCAAAATTTATACTTCTGCAGTTATTTGCAGTCACTGACTATTAATATGGGAAAAATGGATAGCGTGTGCAATTCTGTTTCATAAACCAGAGCTGCTTGTTACTGAACATCAGGCAAATATAAAATGCTGAGCAGCTTTATGGCAGAACTCTTCACATACACACACACACACACACACACACACACACACACACGCGCACACACACACACACACATGCACACACAAACTCTTCTCATTGTCTGCTAATAATCATTAAAATTTGAATGACACTTTGCTTAGTAGGAAATAATTTAAAACTTGTTAAACACAAGCAGTGCGATTAAAACGCACTCACACTCACACTGACCCGCAGTCCTCGTTGTTATGGTTACACTGATACTAAACCACATTATCCCTCATGCACAACTTTGGATCAGATTAAATATAAAGTGCATATAAATAGAGATCCACTCACAACTGTCCAGTTTAGGATGCATGTAAACAGTTCTTTCGGAATCTGCAATCACAGTTCATTATTTTGAATTGGTGAAAATTGGTGTGTTTGTGTGTGTGTGTGTGTGTGTTTGTGTGTGTGCATGTAAGAGAGAGAGAGAGAGAGAGAGAGAGAGAGAGAGAGAGAGATGGAGATAGACCTATTTTGTGTTTACTGTTCTAATTGAAAAGGAGGGACAGCCACTCTTTCAGTCTTTCTTGAATCCAAATTACACACACACAAACGTGCATCTACAGTTCAGCTGTCATGAGTCATCATCATTGCCACGGCAACAGAGCGAGCTGCCTGCTCCTCGCTACTGAAATGCATTCACACATTATAGCATGTTATGGCCTTTATAACATAATCACTGCTTTAGTTTCACAAATAAATCATAACTTTGATATTTGGCATGTGAGTCTGTGTCTCAGCACAGACGAAACAGGAGAAAGTCCATTCTCCATTTGATATCCAGCCGTGCCTCATTTTCACCATTACAAAGTGCATTCGTTCCTTGCTTTTCCTCCCTACACACTGCATGTGTAAGCTAAATATCTTGCACTAGTTAGAAATACACTCAGCCTTGGAGATGACTGGTGAAGACTAAACAGGATGCAGGATCATGCTTCAATAATTCAGTGTATGCCACCGTGTGTTAATAATTCAGCACTTGTTCTGTAGACGGAGACGACTGAGGAGAACTGCGAGTTCACCACGGTCAGAGGGTCACGTCATGAATGTCAGTCAGAGAGACAGAGAAGGTGAAAGAAAGAAAAATGGAAATGAGATGCAGTGCCCTTCATGTTGAGCTCTGAGTTATGGAATATTTAAATTCTCTGTTTTGCCTGAAATTACTAAGTTTGACCTACTCGAAGACAAAAGAGCCGCATGAATTAATCAATAATAAATAGAGAATTCCTGTTACCACCATGACGTCTTATTTTCCAATAACTTAACATCATGAAGTGGCTTATGGTTTTTATTCATACTTTTTGTATTTATCCAAATTTTTTTAGATTTATAGATCTATGTTTATTGTTTATTGCACCATATCTTTTCACTACAAGGAACAGTCGTAAAAAACACATTTCACTACATGTCATACCGTGTATGTTTATGTATGTGACAAATAAAATCTGGCAACAACTACAATTTGTATTTTTTTTACCAACAGCATGGGATCATTTTAATCATTTAAACATTTTTAATATGCATAAATCAAGTTTTCATGATGGTTTCATCTAGTTACAGGAGCTCTAAGCAGTTGTTCCCTCTCCATCCTCTCATTTCTGTCTTACTAGGAGTTACAATGACTTTTCTCTGGTGTAGTGCTAAGTATTAGAAAAAAAGAACTGACAATAGAGACAATAAAGACTATTTCAAGGTTGAAGTAATTACAGACATTTATTTTATTTGGTTTATTGTAAAAAAGAAAATACTAGCTTCATTTGACTGCAGTCAAGGTATTTGTCGTATCTTGTTCTGATCGTTTTTTGCAGTGTGGTAGCTAAGTGTTTAAGGCCTTGGATTAGCGATCAGAAGGCCGTCGTGTGTAAAAATACCCTCATCTGGACACACTGTCTGACTTTTCAGTCCGGTGTCTCGTGTTTCTTTTCTCTAAGCAGTCCACCACTGAGCTTTTCTCACTTTTCCTGGATTGTAAACCAGAACGTATCAGACATCAGCCACACATTTTATTTATATGGTTTAATAGGGTTTCCTGGAGCAAGCCCACGCTGGACCCTTTTCAACACACAGGATTGTAGGCAGTAAATGAGGAACCCCATTGACTTCAAATGCTGGCAAAGTTGCATTTAAGCACTTTTCTTCCTCAGGACACGATTACCATCATGTGCAGCCCATACAACACAAACGACTTTTCTCTATTGCCAGTGTAAGCCACAGACTCATTAATAATAAAAGATTAAAGGTGATTTTAAGCCCCAGGTCACTGTTCTGTTGGCACCAGATTTTGTTTCTGCTGAGCTGCAGCGCAGCTGGAGAACAGAGCACAACATTTAAAAAAAAGCAAAGCAGTAAGGATCAAGCAGTTGATTGTAAACATCATAAACAATATAAATGAAGTTAAAAAACCCCAGAAAATTCCATTTATTAATTATTTCTTTAAAAGCTGGTATAGTTTTTTCTTAAAAAGCTTTATCTGTGGTAGATGTTCAATACTGACCCTCACCACCATCACCATCATCCTCATCCTGATCCTCACCAACACCTCCACTCTCACCATCAACCTCACCACCACCAACCTCACCACCACATCACCCCCACCCTCAGCAATAATCTAAAATCTAAAAGTGCCCAATTTTTTTTTTTTTGCCCATTTCCAAAAAAGAGAAATTATTAATAAATTAATTGTAACACTACAGTCATTAATAAAATATACTATAATTCATTAATTATTAAAACATAAAATCTATTAACCAAAACCAGAAGCATTACAAAAAAGGGAATTTATCAGTTCCATTTTAATTATTGTTTTTGCTAAATTTATTTTTAGACCTTTATATGAAATATTTCACTTTCGGATTTTTAAATGTTTTTTGACGACATATGTGACAGCTTTGAGTATTCAGAATTTTGCTTCTCTTAAGATGGATTATGTGTTGGACTAAAAGTAGTTCACCTCTATATATTCGGAAAACATTCAGATGCAGTAACATAAACGTTACTGTGTGTTTAAAAGATCATTTTAAGAGAGAGAGAGAGAGAGAGAGAGGGAGATGAAGTAGAAGGATAGATGAAATGAGGGTATTTACATGTGAATGTTTACTCTGGATCTTCATAAATGAATACAAATGTGCGATATGGAAACCATGTTAATGGAAGTGAAAAAGCTCTTAATGAACTAGCAGTTGCGCTCACAGTTTTTTACAGAAACATAACACTATTTATTTCATTTACATCATTTTGTTGCTGTATTTGAGAGAAAATGAGAGTGAGATAGAACAAGACTTTCTGCTTTTTTTATCTCTCTTTTTCCAGGCCAAATGTATTGACGCATTGCCACTAATTTCAAGGCAACTCTCTATGAACAAATCCCCCTTATCGGCATGCAAGTTGTTGGTGTAAACATGTGTTGTGTGAGACTCTTGTTCACGCCTCACTGCTTATGTGAGTGATGGAGAGATGAGAAACGAGTGTGAAGAATGGAGGTTATTTTTCCACCATCTGTGCGACAGGACAAGATGCAAAACAGTTCTTAATCCAGATTGGGATGCTTCGGAAGGGATTTTCCTAATGTGGCATTAAAAATCACATACACACGCTTTTTTAAGGTCTAATCCATTAGGTCTGCCACTTATCAGCTCCTGCTGAATGCACATGTTGATAGATGACAAATTAAAGGAAAAACAGTGACTCAGTTATGCAGTAGGAGGTTTTTATTCCAACTTATTCTGACTGATCACCTTTATTCTATGATGAAACATTTGTCTCTCAATGGGCAGGGTTTCTTCCAGGATTACACCACCCACTCCTACATGGCATGATACAAGGCTCATTTAACGGTTTTATGAGGAGGAAATTTATATACAATAGTCAGTATATTATGAACTTCTCACTCACTATAGCTTAACCCAAGTGAACAGCTATAGTGGATTTTGGAGTAAGGTGGTAGAGCTCTTTTAAAACAGCACAATTAAAGCACAAACTGAGGTAGAATCAGAGTTCATCATACCAAGGTGCTCTGGTGCTGTTCAGGTGACTCGCACACTACTAACACACTCTGTGTTGGTTTGTTCCTACATATCCAGTATCAAATCAGGTTTGCACATTTAGTTGGTTATATACATAATGTAGTCTTTGTTTTGACATTTATCTGGCAATAGCTAATTCAAATAGCCAGAGTCATAATATTATGCATTAGAATTGGTCTTATAATTTAAGTGGGTGTAAGACCTCGGGGCTGTCTGTGCTGTAATGTGGTCTTGAAAAGAGTGCAGACAACTTTCATGACAATTCAGTAATTACAGTGATGATCATATTCATAAGTAGCTCAAAAGCTTCTGGTTACACAATTGCACTTGACTATATAGTGTATAGTTATAAAAAGGAAATGATTTATAATCTCAGTATCCAGTGTCACCCACATGACCATGGGTTCCTTTTTTGAGAGCGTTCTGCTTGTTTGGTTCTCTGGTTTGCACAATGCTAAAAAAAAATAAAAAATAAAAAACAGCCATATATGTGAGTAGAGTAAAGTAGAGTTGTCTTTTATTAAATCCAAAAACTGTAATCCAAGTCCATTGCAGACATCAAAATACAAGCAGTCAAAATCCATAATCAGAAACTACAAAAACAGGAAAGGTGTCGAAACCAGGAGAGTACTAAACTAGTAAACACTGAAATCAAGGAAACAAATGCATAATAATACTTTGTGTTGATTCGCTGGCACAACTTGGTATAAACAGACAAACTATGGTATAAATAGACAGACATAGCAGAATAAAACAAAGAACAGGTGAACATAATCAAGCAACAAATCAATGACAGGACAGAGTTGGAGACAGGAGAAGAACACAAAGCAAAGCAAACACAAGCATGTGGAATGTATTGCCATGGGAACAAATGAAGGGGGAAACTGTGGCACCTAGTTCAATCCCTAAAGCAAGCGTGTTTTTGCCAAATTACAGAGCAGAAAAACTAATCAGCAAGTATAAAACCTGATAATGCCAGAGAGATAAGAGATGTGGGTTTTTTCAATCCCTTGTTGATGGTGATGGTGGGCATTTGTTAACTCAAATATACAGAATAAGCTCATAAGCCACAGTGCTTCTCTAATACTTGGTATTAACAGTAAGGGACATCATCACTTTCGTAAGTCCTGTCAATTTTAGCTGACTTTTCCAATGAATGGATGAGAAATTCAGCCTATAAATAATCCCAGAAGTGAGTGATTTTGCAGGCCAGTCATCATGTCCTAGTGCTCAATCAGGCTTGTTAAACAAATCACGCACAGATTTGGCCTTGATGCACTCCTAAAGTCATTATTCTGTCTGGACAGAAAAAAGGCAACCATAGAATCTGTACATCAAACTGACTATCTACCTTTATACCAAATTCCAATTGTCAAGGAACAAAACCTATTGGCATTGTAAAATAATGTGCTCATAATGGTGCTTGAGACTTTTTCCTAGGAGCTTCATTTGACTGTCCGGCATTAGCAGCAATTATTGCTTCGTATATTTCGCAGGAAGTCTTCACCAAGCCTTGTCTATGCTGGTAGGGATACAGCCATGTTCAGCTGTAAATAGCTGATGAAAACAAAAGGAATCTTCAATGATATTTGAATGCATTAATAAATTTTCCACTTTGGATAGTGTTGGAATTAGGATCAAACAGACATATCTGAACCTGATATCTGGTTTTCTCAATTCAACATTCATTCATCTTCACTAACCACTCTTGCCTGGTCAGGATTATTGTGGATCTGGGGATCTGCAGGGCACCGTACATATACTCATACACACACTAATTCACACCTTGGAGCAATTGACTGTAACCAACCCGTATACAGTACAGCTTGTTTTTGGGAGGTGGAAGGAAAATAGAAAAACTCAGAGAGAAAACCTACATGGACCCAAGAAAATCATGTGAATCTCTTCATAGATAGCAACCGGAGATCAAGGTTGAACTGGAGACCCTGGTGCAGTGACGTCACAACTACCTGCTGACCCACCGTACTGGAAATAATTTACCACAAACAACAAAAAGGCAGCGTCAAAGTCATCTGATTATATTGGGCATTTTTTTTTTAAATTTGAGTTTTTACGTGGTTGAGAAAACTGTTGAATTGCAGATTGGCTAATTAGACTATGAGTAAATTGGAAAACTGAATAAAAAATATATCAGTCAATATCAGTTACTGCACCACAATTGATTCTATACTGACGAGCTACGTCCTGTTGCCTGCAGATGACATCTGTGAGGTTCACAAACATCCACACTTGCGTAGATGAAGACACAAAATGAAGTATGTGGGAATTTTGATACCGCTTCTCTTAATATTAGAATGACCAGACTCCAGGGCATCAAGCCTGAGAGTTGTTTTGATCTCTGCCATCCACACTGACATGATTACATCTCTTTCTTTGTTTTCCTGTCATTTTATCCACTGCTTTCTGCACACAGGCTCTGTATTTCATGATCTGATAAACAGGACTACTGAAACACTAAGGAAGGGCTTTGAGCTCTGGGGAAATTCCACTGTAACAAAGGGCTCATACTGTGGAGAAAGTGTGTGTTTGTGTGTGTGTGTGTGTGTGTGTGAGTGAGAGAGAGAGAAAGAGAGAGACTATAAAGAACTAAGGTTTGAAAATAATCAACATTTTTAATTGGATCACTTGTAAGCCCATTTAAAAATTAATTGTCTGCACTAAATGAAGTGTTTCAAAGTCAATACCGATTGCCATCTTTAGGTGTCTTTGTTCTCAGGAACTTTGTTGGCTAACAGTGAAATTCTTAGACGGCTTATGAGACAGACCCTTGGTACATGACCCTTGCTGATCATTAGACAGGATCAGTGCAACTTGCAGACACTTTATGGAGATTTACTACCTCAACTAAAGCTCAATTTGCAGTCATTTGGAGAAATGCCTACAGGTCGTATTGAATATAAGATTTTAAACAAAAACCCTAACTCTGTGGTCAATAAGTGGCAGTTGAGAAGGAAGACCAGATTTGTCATGAAATGTGTGGTTTGGTATAGACCCTGTAGTTGGATATATGGTTATATATATATAAGAAAATCATTGTGTGTTAATAATTTCATTTCTTTCATTCTGAAAGCAATGATAGCATTGATAGCAGTATCAAAAAAGATCCAAAATATTTCCTTTCTTTGACAATCTAATAGTATGAGATTTCAACAGAACCATACAGTATCTATAATCATGGAATATTTTAGCCAAAGCTAATTTGATTTGCTCTCTCTTTCCCTCAGACGGAGTTCTCAAAGGCAGCACTTCTCCATCAGGCTCGGCGGGACCAAGTGGCCCAGACATGTCGTGCCCACAGTGCCTCGAGCCGCAAACGGCACGTACTGACGCCTGGCGACCTAAAACACTTAGTAGTGGATGAAGAACATGAGATGATCTACTGCTACGTGCCCAAGGTGGCGTGCACCAACTGGAAGCGGGTTATGATGGTCCTGAGCGGGCATGGCAAGTACAGCGATCCCATGGAGATCCTACCCAGTGAAGCACACGTGGCCTCGAACCTGAAGACGCTTAACCAGTACAGCATCGCTGACATCAACCATCGCTTAAAAAACTACTTCAAGTTCATGTTTGTGCGCGAGCCCTTCGAGCGCCTAGTGTCAGCATACCGCAACAAGTTCACACTGCGCTACAACACGTCCTTCCACAAGCGCTACGGTACACGTATAGTCAGGCGGTACCGCAAGAACGCTACGGCCGAAGCGCTTCAGAGTGGCAGTGATGTCAAATTCACAGAGTTCGCAGGGTACCTCGTAGATCCAGCCACACAGCGTGAGGCGCCACTGAATGAGCACTGGCAGACAGTGTATGCCCTGTGCCACCCTTGCCACATCCACTACGACCTGGTGGGCAAGTACGAAACACTGGAGGAGGATGCTGACTACGTGCTAAGGTTGGCCGGTGTGTCTGACTCGCTACACTTTCCGCCCTACGCCAAGTCAACCCGCACCACCGATCAGATGGCGGCCATGTTTTTCAACAACATCAGTGCACTGCAACAGAGCCAGCTCTATCAGCTTTACAAGATGGACTTCCTGATGTTTAACTACTCCACTCCAAGTTACCTGAAGGAGCAGTAGGAAGGGTTGTTGCACAAATCACGCACATTTTTAAACGCACATCTGCGCGAACACATACTCAAAGCTGAGCTTAACTTAATCAGAACATTGACGTGAAAAGAAATGGTCAATGAGGTGCTTGATGAATTGGCGCCAGTGAAAAAGCAGAACAAAAAAACTCAGAACTTTTGGATACTTGTGGAAATATGTAATCCACGGATGGTCAGTCTGCTGTAGGGTGAAGAGGTACAGTATGGTGATGAATACAGGAAGATTTGTACTGTATCTGGTCATGGTTTCATGTTCGATGAGTATTCAGGTAAACCTGACGTCTCCGTGTTACTACACCCATCTATCAGATTGTAAGATAAAGATCATGTTACTGTTTCTATTCCCAGTCATCATTAAGCAATATGAATCTGAGCCACAGGCTCATTTACTGTAATAAGTAAAGATCTCACCCGCCTACCTATTCAAACACTTGATGAGCGAAAGACTCTTGTGGATATCTACAATGATACTGAAACCTCAGCTGACTTCTATTACACCCCAAATACAGAAGTAAAGTTGTGGGCTGTACTTAAGCAAGCTCATTTTAGTGTTATTTATAGTCGGTCCTCTAACTACAGCCTTCTCCTGTGTGAAGACTGTATGTGTACAGTAATTATATGACGCATATGTAAAGGAGGACCTTTGTGTTCACACAGGAGGATGTGAAAACGACATTGAGAGGTGCCTTTGTGATGTGGGTGTATCCTGCTTCTCTTACCACTCAGTAGCTGTACTGCATTCGAACGTCACGGGTCGGCAAGAGGTCGTTATTCATTAAGGGGGTAGCACCGAGAAATATCAGCCATCTTAAGATAATTAAAGGAATATTTCTTGTTTTTGTTTTGTTTTTATTGACTTCTGAAAGGGAGCTGCAAGCAGCGAACAAAACATTATTTAAAATACATTGTAAAATGAAACAAAAAAAAGCACGATTTAATTTTATGATGGATTTATAAATGGCAGTATTGATTTTTAAAGTTTTTTTTATGTGTATTCAATGCTTCAATATTGCTCAGCTCTTGAGTGGATCATGTGTTTTTTTCCAAGGAAAGCAAAGACTCTGTTTTCTGAACTGTTCTCATAGGAACGATTTATTCAGACAGACTTTGAGTCAAAGAGAGAGCGAGAGAGAGTGAAGGAGATGAGATGAGAGAAAGAAATTCTAGACTGGATCTGTTTCCTGCATTAAACCCGTTTGTTCCATTTTAATGTCTTTATCCCAATTTGAGCTCTTCAAAGGAACACATGCTTTCATTTGTAGAATTGTCTTTTTATGGCCCTTTTTTTTTGTTATGACTGTGAATGAGAAGAGTCTGAAAATGGTGAAATTGCCTACTTATGTGTCTGACAGCCACGAGTGTCTGTCACTGAGCTTGTCTACATGACTGTACAAAAATCCTACACTGGTAAAGTAAAGGTGACTCAGTCTAACACCAGCTTTCTCTTTCATCCGGGTGGCCGGACAGATTAGCATGCCTGGATAAATAAACGCCTGTTAGCATTTTTTTTGGTTGTTTGTTTTTAAGAGATTGAGCCCCTGTAGAGCAGGGTCTTAATAAGGCGCACATACACACATACACATGTACACAAAACAAATTAGTGATGTAGTGAGTAAAATGTTGTAAAGAGGGGAAAAATAGAAGCGTGTTTTTTTTTGTGTTCTGCCTTGCTTTTCACTTTTCTGTCACGGTCTTAAACTAAATTCTCAAATTTCACAGGTATCGATGTACAGAAGTGTTTCCTTAACTAAAATTATATTTGTTTATCATTTATTAACATTAATATTAACTCCAGGACCTACTTAACACCTAAAGTCCTCAGAAGTTTCAGTATAATGAATAAAACACACACAAGGGTTGTGCTCTTGTAACAAAATAATCAACGGTAGGTCTGTGACTAAGTTATTCCTCTTATTCTACAGCGATTTGCAAATGAATGCAATTTTTAGCAATTTTTTATATCGTTATATTAAATGTCAGTGCAAAAAGTTCTCACTTATGTAACCGTCATTCTGCCATTTTTTCCCTCTGCTAATGTTACTAAGAGTCCATAAACTCCTCCATCCTGAAAACTTTCTCAGAAAACATGAAGCATTAAGCAAAACTGTTCAATAAACTTCTCAGAAAACTTTGCCTTGCAAACCAGAAATACTGTCAGAGCTGCTGTTAGAGAAAATTAATCAACACCTTCTGACCAAACAGAATCAGGTTAATGGGAAACGTTGTGGTTCAAATTCTGTTATTTATTTGATTCTAAATCAATGTCCCCTGAGTACTGAGTAATGTTAATTAAATAAATAATGTGATTAAATAAAAATATAAATAACGTACTACAAATAAAAATCAGTCCACAAACACTAGTATGAGTTAATGACTTAATTAATGTGTTTATAGGGATAATGAGCGTAATTCAGATTTGGGTGCTGGGTGTCATGGAGGCCAGAATTCAGTTGATTATGAACATAACTAGATTATTGTTCTTTTAATAGCAAAATGAATGTTCAAATATTCTCCAAAGAATAAAAACAAGCCAAACAAATACAATTCAAATACAGAGTCAAAGATTAATGAGTGAAAATAAGTCCAGAACATGCAACAAGAACTAAAACTTGAATTTAATAATAAAAAATAACCCAAACAGTAGGTGCCAATATTTACATCCAGAGACCCTGATTCAATTCTCAACATTTAGTCACATGCTCTGATTGAATTGATTCTCATTTATATGGATTTTTTTTAATCATTAGAAACATTTGTGCTCGCTGTTTATTTCACCAAACATGAATAAATACCTGTTAACTTTTACTTTATCTTTCAAACAATGTTTTTGTTTTATTAATGCAAAGTTGTTGTTTTTTTAATCTCAACTAAAGTGAGTAAAGTTAGTTAAGGGAACCTTCATGTAAAGTGTCCGTGTTCGCTGTTGAGCAATAAATAAGACCAAGCATTGAGACTGAAATCTGAGAAAGGAACAAAGTCTGTGCACTTTTCTAGGTGCTTTTGTGTTTGAATGCTTTTATTTTCTTTGCACACACACACACACAAACACACACACAAACACACACATCAGTGCCAGGACCTTCGACTGATTATTAATGTAGCTAATTAATTCTATACTTACACACATAATCTGGACCTCATTAACCAAAAGGAAACTCTGATTAAATTATTTAATTTTTTTGACATACATGTGCGCACACACACACACACACACACACACACACACACACACGCACACACAGCTGGTGCATTGCCTTGTACTGAAGCCCCGTTCACTTTCTCTTTCTCACACACACACACACACACTTACACACAGAAAACAGAGGTAACACATTAGGTGCACTGCCTAGTAGCCTCTCACCAACATTGTCCTGTCACCCTCTTGCTCACTCACTCACTCACTCACTCACTCTCTCTCTCTCTCTGTGTCTCTCTCTCTCTCTCTCTCTCTCTCTCTCTGTCTCTTACAAAGACACACATATGCACACACAGACACACACACACACAGGCATCTCATTCTGAGTGCCTTCGTGCAAGTAAATTCATACATGCTTTTCTGGGAACTGGGCTAAGCAGAATGTACCGATCTACAATCAGTTCTTATATGTAATGACTGTAATTATATGAACCACTGATTGGAGATCAGCACTGTAAAGCTTAGATGCTAGATGTCTGATTTTCTTCTTTTTCCTCTACACTATGACTGGATGAAGTGCTCTTGTGCTATTTGATGCCTTTCAGCATTATATTCATGTAGCCTTTGTGTGTGTGTTTGTGTGTATACGCATTTTCACACTGGTTACTCTTCCTCGTTTAAGCTCAATTATCCAACATTCTCCCACCAGCTACTATCTTATTTATTTATTTATTTCCTCCATGGTTTCATGTTAACTCTAAAGACTCTGCTCACCAAAAAGGAACATACTATTTAAAAATGTATAAGACTCTCAGAACAGTTTACTGCACAATCTCTCTCTCTCTCTGCTGTTTTCTCAATAAAGCTAAAAATCAAAATAATTGTTTGTGTGAACGTTCTAGTGATGTGTCATGTGTCATGCGAACGAATCAGAGCTTTGAGTTGACTCACACACGAGCCTTTTTTTTGTTTTGATAGCCTCAGGCAATACTATTACTAATTCATATATTTATCTGAAAGTGTGTTTTACTTTCATAGCTTGTGAATTACAGGAAGGAAATGTTCACCTTTATAGTGCCTTAATAATATAGACTTACAAAGATTGAGATACTTTTGTGTAAATAATGAACTAGAATAGTTAACTAGAAAATAAAATTTCATGAAACAAGTTCAACCATACTTAGGCAAAGAAGAAAAACTGATCATAATATTGCACACTTTATCCAAACCAATGAAAGAGACAACATTCACTGTGGTGAATCAAATCAGATGAATCAAATGATCTGACTCACTGAACCGCTCCAGAATGTTTTTCAGTTAGATTCAGATTATTTGTATGGTGCTTTTAACCTTGGACATTGTCACAAAGCAGCTGTACAGAAGCTTCAGAATAAAAATAAAGTTTAAAATTTACATTTAAATTTATTCTTAATGATTAAGTTAGAAGCGACGGTGGGAAGGAAAAACTGAGACAACATGAGGAAGAAACCTTGATAGACTCGAAAGGGAACCTCATTCTCATCTGGGTGACACCTGAGAGAGTGATTTTCAATCATTTCCCTTCTATATCTGTATACAATATAGTCAAGTGCAACCAGTTTGTAATCACTACAGTCCTGCTCACTACTGTTCGTTCCTGTATATGATATTTTTAAGTATTTTCCAAAATCTAAACAAATGAGTCGTTTAAAGCAGATAAACCAGTTACTAAGCAATGCACTGCAACCAATAAACTCCCTTTTTAATGTAAAAAGCTTCCCATCTCTGACCCTGTGTAAAAGTGCTTATTATTTCCCTAAAATTCCAAACTCTTTTGTTCTGTTTTTAGTCACCTTTTTATTTGTGCTCTTAGCAGATCACTTTAAGGTCCACATATAAAAATATTGTTTTCTTCTCATTATGCATAATATGCACGATATAACTGACTGAATTATTAACAATGCTGGAAAACAAAGGAATGTACACTTCTTATTATAAACCTCTTTAAAAATACAAAGACGTAACAGAAAGTCTCTCTCGATTAGCATGTTCAGTCCTGTAACTGTGTCTTGCTGAGCAAATGTTATTGAAGCTCTTCCAACATGGCTGACCTTGGCGTGCTGGCATTAGCTCCTGCACTCTGTGGGAAGGTCTGTGCTCTCTGATTATATGTCCTGAGCTGCGTCCTGCCACAGTTTGAAGTGGTGTCTTTGAAGAAATCGTTGAAGAGGAGGGAAAAAAATAAAAAATAAAGCCACAAGTGTGCTGAACATTTGTGCCACTCTGTGCTTCAGTAAAGTGACAGTATAGCGAGGAAAAGTCCTGGTTGTTCTGTGATAAGGAAGAAATGCTGATGTTCACTGCATGACCTTCAAAAGCTTGAGGGGAAATAAGTCTGGATTGAACCCAGAAATAAACTTGCTCCTGGAGTATGTTGAAGTTCATCTGTTAATCCAGTTGCACTAATCTTTAAACATTATTGAGACATTTCTTTGTTCTTCTAGATTAGTTTTCATTCATTCATTCATCCATCTTCTACCGCTTATCCGAACTACCTCGTTTCACGGGGAGCCTGTGCCTATCTCAGGCGTCATTGGGCATCAAGGCAGGATACACCCTGGATGGAGTGCCAACCCATCACAGGGCACACACACACACTCTCATTCACTCATGCAATCACACACTAGGGACAATTTTTCCAGACATGCCAATCAACCTACCATGCATGTCTTTGGACCGGGGGAGGAAACCGGAGTACCCGGAGGAAACCCCCGAGGCACGGGGAGAACATGCAAACTCCACACACACAAGGTGGAGGCGGGAATCGATCCCCAACCCTGGAGGTGTGAGGTGAACGTGCTAACCACTAAGCCACCGTGCCCCCTAGATTAGTTTTATTCAATTCAATTAAAATGTATTTGTAAAGCACTTTTAAAACAAAAATATTTATATTATACAAATTAATATAATACAAAAATTTAAGATTAATATATATAATAAATATAATTGTATGATTTTATAATAAATATGGATTCACTTGTAATCCTGTTGCTCCATTACTTAAAACCCAGACTGACCTGAGGGGCAGGTGAAGTTGTTTACATTTTCAAATACTAGATAATTACAGAATTTGAAAGCGTTTAATTTTAGGGGAATAAAATGTAAGGAAATTTTAATCCTAGTGAATGAAATAAAATCAGAATTAATCCCAAATTCAAATAAAATCATTTATACAATTTTGAAACCACCAAACAAAAAAAATACAGCAAATACAGGCACATAATTGAAATGATTTGATTAACACTAAAATAAAAATAATAATAAATTTCTCAGAAAAACAGTAAATTGTAAACAGTAAACTGTAAATTTGATGAATGAATTTATTGGATTTAAAATTTTAAAATAAGGTTTATTATCATTATAGATTTGAGTACAAAATAATTTGCACCCCCATCATTTTATTTGTATACGTCAGACAATTTCTTTAGATACTAAAATTCTAAAGATGCTAGATTTGAGTATACTGACAAATTTAATTTCTTGTTTGGTCAAATAATTTACTTTTGCTTTTTTTTTTTGCACTCAAATGTATTAGCAAAGAATGGTAAAAATTAGGAATTTGCTGATGTGAGAATATATTTAGACCAAACTGTACAAATCTGTCCATGACTAATGTAATACCCTAAAATATCCTTTTAGATGTTTCTATGTAGTAATTATAGTGACCCACATTTCCCAAGCTGTTGGTTTGTGTGTGAATGTGAATTTAGCATATGGTTGGGAAACGCACCTGCGAACCCCATCCTCCATGATGCCCGTCCCTCCCTTTAACCAAAACCTCCACCGCAGGCTTACAGTAGACGTCTACTCTGCTGAAAATACCCCCGAGTTTAGTTCAGCTCCTTCATCCCACACTCCTCCTTCCCGCTTCCTTTCATCAGGCGCGGAACCACATCAGGCTTTTCATTCCTATCAGGATTTGGGCTTTTCCAACTTAAATGCAGCGGGTTGAAGTGGCTCCCTCTCATTTACAAGGTGTGGGAAAGGGCGTGAAGGTGCAAGGAGGATACATTTTATGCTGTAATGAGTTAGTGTTGAAATGTAGCATGCTTGTCGTTAAGTGTTCATCCTGTCACTGGGTTGCTAGAAGAGCACGCTCTCGAGGTTAGAGATCAAAGAGAACTGACCCACTTTGGGTACGAGCCTCAGTGAGGTTCCTTCAGTGACAACTCAGAAAGATGAGTTGCGTTGTATGTACAGATAAGTCCTTAAGTTACGAAAGGAAATGAGTTCTGATGACTCGTGAATCATAATTAGAAAATATTGCAAGTCGAACCATGGACCCAGGAGTCTTAAAGAATGGTCATTAAGTTACGGTACATTTGGCTAACACAATCTAATAGAAAGTTTGTTTAGTGAATAATCCTATTTGCTATAAAAACTTATATTGGTAATATATTGGTAACCCTGAAATGAAATGACTTCTGCATACTTGAACAATGTTGGGTTGTTGATGCCTACATTAATGTAATGTTGGAAAATAAGGATCATGATGATAAAGAAGCAAAAGACATGAAAAAATTGTTTTTTGAGGCGAGGTATCTCACAAGGCAGCAAGGCAGTAGTCCAAAGTTTTATACCACATACGCTGCTACGGTTGCCTGCTGCTTGAAATTTTAAATATTTTTACAATTTTGTCGCATTGCTTTAGTAGGTGGAAGTATTGTAACTCGGAGAATACAACACTGCACACTGCTAGCTGCTGTGTGATAAGTGAATTGGAAATTCACGAGGAAATGTAATGACTGGCAACACTTGGGAAATTATCATTATTATAGCCAAGGTGTGAGAACTGGACTAAATTGGAAGAAAATAGGGTTAAATATAATTAATTAAAAAATGTGAAGAGTGTGCATAAGAGCATAAGCCCTCGCAGACTGAAAGCTTATTAGTGGAGAACTAGCTAATTTGTAGAAGTGAATTAAAGCTAGATATAATTGCAATAATGTGATCAAATGTGTCGAAATACGGTTTTCTGAGATTTTGTGATGTTTTTTATTTTTTTTTATTTTTACAAACTGACAAGAAGCAGCGTTTTTATGCAAATGTACCTAATCTTATAGATTTTATTTTTTTCAGTGTTCATTTTTTTTATAACTTTATAACAGCATTTGTGGTGCAGAAAGGATTAAAGGCAGCTTTTACAGGGGCAGCTTGGTGGTGTGGGGTCTGGAACCCCAAGCAACAACCCAGAGCTGCCACTGCAAATACCTCCAATAATCACAATATGATCACCTCACACAAAGCCCTATAAGTACTTCACCCATGATCCCATGTCTCCTGCGTTACCTGACTTCAGTGAGAAAAGTGTCTCTCAGCTGAGTGTTAGCAACCCTTCACTGTTTGTCCAACAAGCAACTGTGAGTAAGAGAAAGAATGACTCAGCTCCATCTCTCTGCCATCCCACACTCTTCTCAAGCATGGCTGAAGCTCCTACTCTCTGGGTGACACATGACTGGACACAATTTCAAGAGGCTAAAATGAAGGTAGAATGTAGAAAGAAAGAAAGAAAAAGAGAGCGAGAGAGAGCGAGAGCGAGAGAGAGAGAGAGAGAAATCAGCTCAAGACAACCATGAGTCTCATCAAAGCTGAACAGGAAAGATCCCGCGGGCAGCTGAGGCACTTATCGATCAATCCATTAAGTAAAAGAAATAAAAGACGTCTGCCATGTTACTAGTGATTGAAAGAGAAGGTCAAGTAGATGGCAGAAAGCCAGAGCGAGCAGCTGTTGATTATTTTTCCATAAAAGCACAACCCGAGCATATACTTCCTACTTCTTCAGAAATGAACCACAGAGACTTCTTGTTGTCTCCTTCTTATCAACACTAGGCTTTTTCTGTCTGTCCCAGACATCAGACTGAAGAGGTGACTGAGTCACGGCCGGTCTGGGTCAACATTATAACGATGGAGAAAAAAAAAAAACCTCAAGCATAATGCTCACAGGAACTGGAATGTCAGTCTGGGATTTCAGGGTCCTACAGCACAACCTTTTTTCTGTTTGTGTCTGTACGGACCACATTAACGAGGATTACAAACACACGCTACACAGTCATGTACTGTATTGGCTACAGTATATGCTGTATTAACACTAAATCCCAAAGAGACGAATAAAATTTATTGCTCATGAGGTTAATTCAATTTTTTTTACTGTGTAAAAAAGGGTTTATTTATAGAGCGGTGCTATAAATACCACAGCCCTCTTTATACGAATATCAAGTGCTGAGTCACTATACCATGAGTTAAAGTAGCTCCAGGCTGATGAAAGTTTAAATAAATAAAAGATTATTACACAGCAGGAAAGAATTACACGGCACACACTGGGAAAAAATGAGGCACCTTCGGATGAGATTGACTACAGACAAATACTTATCATTTATTGTGAGTATAAAAAAACAGATCAGATTGTATTTTCTCCCATAAAGCAAAACCACCAAAGACAGCAAAGCACACACACGTGAGACATACAGACAAGAGGCGGAAATAAGCCATTATAGACAAACGCTGAACCATCACCCACATGCAGCCGATTTTCAGGCACACATGCCTCGTGTCATGAAGAGTTGCATACATGTAAACAGAAGATGTAAACCATGAAAAGTATCAGATTGACCTAAACACATAAGTACCATTTGTCTTAGAAAGTGCAGAACCCTGTGCAAGAGAGCAGGAAGAGCAAGAGGGGAACTGGGTTGTTGATAGGGAGCATTTTTAATCTCAATCATGGATGTGAGTGAGTGAACAAAAATACAGGCTGATAATTAGTTCATTCATAAAGCTAATTCATTTCTGAAAGCTCAGTAAAACCTCCCAAATCTGACTGGAATGAAGCTGCATACAATAATCTCGCCAAAGCTGAATATTAAATAACTCTGTCCTTTAAAAAACATTATAAAAATGTTCCAGCTGATGAGGACATCACATCCTCATTGGTCCTCTCTCTGACTCGTCACACATCATATACACGGTCAGCCAATCACCGGCAGCATCCATTAACCGGTGGCTGGATGTGTCCCATAGCAGCGCAGCGCGGCTTTAGCTAAAATGTTACACGTGACCGGTGAAAACGTTTGGTTCTAATCGCCTACGTCACTGTCCTGGTCCCCGATCACCCAGAGGAAGTGGAAGCTCAAGGCCAGGAGAGCCGTGCCCAGCAGGTCCCCCAGAGCTGTCAGGTACGGGATGGAGAAACTGTCCGGGTCTTTCCCAGACTTCCACATTGAGTGGACCATCCAGTCTGCTATACTCAACAGGAGGAACACCTGCAAGACAGACAGGCACAGATTAAACACGCTTTAGAGTCACAGCTGCTGACAAATTCCCCAAGCGTCCCCGAGACAAGACGAGCTAGGAGAGTAAAATTAGGATGAGTCTTTTTTAAGTGATTCCATTTGACTTGACTGCTCCCTGTACACACACTTGAGGGAATAGGCTCTGATCCAGACAGAGTAAGTGAAACAAATGCTAACACACAATTAACACAAACTGGATCAGGGTCTTTGTGTGTGAACTTTTGAAGCCCTTACTCAGCTTCGATAATTAAGCCTATTTTCCTCATTGAGAATGTGTGTGTGTGTGTGTGTGTGTGTGTGTGTGTGTGTGTGTGTGTGTGTGTGTGTGTGTGTGTGTGTGTGTGTGTGTGTGTGGTTGAGGTGTGGAATCCTGATAAAAAAGAAAAACTCTAAAGTAAAGGAAACTCGCCAAATGATAACTCACAGATAACTCCATAATTATTGGCACTCTAACAAAACAAAACAAAAAAGTGAATAAATAAAATAATATGCAATAATGTAGTTATTATTATTGGAGATATCATTATTTAATCATAGTTTAAAAATATGGGCAGACTGCAGCTTTAATCTTTACTTATTGGAACTAGCTCAGAATTCACCACCCTACACCCACCCTGCCTTACAAGTTGCCTAATCTCATGGATATGATGGACATGAGCTTTCACGCCAAGTGCTCTCAGCCTCGGAGTCAGTGATTCCACCTGAAATGAATATTGCCAGAGATATTAAGAGGACTGTATTCCACTCAGTTTAATGTTACTGAAGTAAGCGGTGCACATGGCGTGGTCATTTATTCTGAATTCCACTCAGACCGAGCGAGGGGGCAGTGGTGCCTCAAGTGGTCTGGGTTGTTGATCAGAGGATCAGGATTCAAGCCCTAGCACTGCCAAGCTGCCACTGTTGGTCCCTTGAACAAGGCTCTTAACGCTCCCTGCTCCAGGGGCTCTGTATTAGGGCTGACCCTGTGCTCTGACCCCAACCTCTAAAGTCAGGGTATGTAAATTTCACTGTGCTGTAACGTAGATGCACCAAGCAAATGCTTCTAATCTATAAAAAGAAGCCTGTTTTTTAACGGCTTTCCTAGTGTGTTTGGATGGACGTGAGGTAAATAAATACTCATAGTATTATACTGATTATTCATATTATACTTCATTGATTAATAACTGAACCGTGTGAAGCAGTATGAAGGTTATATGAGGAATATGCTGACAAGTATGATAGGATGAGTGGTTAATCAGTGTGTATGCAATACATATGGCTGTGTTACAAATCCCAAAATAATGCACTGCATCCTTTCTCTCTCTGCATGCTTTTTCTTTATAAAATTCAGTATGTAATGTATTTTGCGAACTCTGAAAACTGCACTAATTAAATACAAACAGTGTAAAACTTTTCTGATAAAGATAAGGCACAGGATGTGATGAAGGCTCTACAGAAACCAGGGCATATTGAAGATGGAGGCTTTGCTAATTTGCACAAATTTTAAGGGAACTAAAAGGATCAGGGATGAAGTTTCCACCCTCCACAAACATGCACCTATTTACCACCAGACGACAGTAAGGCCAGTCAGCACCACATACACCCCACACACACACACACAATTATAGACCGATGACTAAAAATGTCCTCTACCTTTCAAAGATGTTTACTGTCCCACCCTGTAAATGTCCTACAGGACAGCAGTGCAAAGTTTGTGTGAATATACTAAAAGTTAAAATTAAATATGCATCCTACAACTAGACATGAGGCCAAGGCTTTGCTGGAAAAACAAATAAATAACTAAAAATTGTAGAAAAGAATCTCATTTTATCATGACACACCAGACTTTATCTGAAGAAGGCAGTATAAAACATCTTAAAGAATTATTACTAACAAACACGAAGAAGCTTTGCCCTGAATATTACTATAGAACCTGATGATCCCAACCAATGCTGTTCTGAGGATAAACAACAGTATGAATGCAGTTATAACAGCAAATGCTGGGTATACAAGTTATTAGAGAATATAATGACGTTCAGATAAAATATTTATGTATTTAGTTTAAGACACACAAGCGTTGCTTTCCTTCTTAATTTATCCCAAGGGAACACTAATGTTTCCAGTGTAAATAGTTACTAGCTGTGAAGCATACTTGAGAAGTAACAGTCCAACACAAATATCTGTATGACTGTTTGAAACCGTGCGTGTTTAGCAGGCAGCATCAATATGCCGCATGTGTCACACTAGCTGCAGGTCTTTGTGTGGTCTCGGCCACTCGAGCACTTTCCCACGCCATTGACGAGAATGTTTCTTTTCTCTTTGTTGTTTCTAATGCACACTGCAGCCACCGACGTTCTCTAATGGCCCCTCTACACGGGCTCATCTATACGCAACACCAGTGTGCCAAGACTCCATTAATGCAACAAGTAGCCACTCGTTTCCTTTGGAATTCTGTATGTAGGCCTTGTTCATTTAGTGGTGTAAAGGGTCAAAGGTTACGGGTCAGAGATCAGCAGATCCTGTCATGAACTCGTTGTGAGCTCAAGAAGACAAACAATCAGCAAGTCTTTGACACAATCTCAGACTGTTGGCTGATTGTTCCTAGAGATTTAGGAGAGTTTCTCACTCTCTAGTCTCTACAGCAGTTATATCTATAAATGTATCTATAAAAAGAATAGACTACATCCACATATGGCTTTCACTTATGCGCAAGATTATGGGATATATAAGATAGTAAGTAATACCTGTATAGTGCATTCAAAAACCTGCAGGATGAAGGCAGCTCAAAGGTAGCTGCTTTTTTTTATCTAATGTTCTATTTTTCCCCAAACTAAGGATATAGCTATAAAGTGTATGCAAACCCCCCATTTTCTTCACAAAAAATACTGATTGGATATACAGTCATTATTAAAAGTATTAGAACAGCAAAGCCACTTCTGTGGTTTCTGCTATGAGTTAAAGACATCTGGATTTGGTAATCAAAATAATCCCATCAGACAACAGATCAGACGTTCAGCTTTCATATCATCTAGACCTGTTACACATATTCAGCACCTTTGGTTTGAACCTGCCCATTCCACCCAGTCTTCAGTGTAGAGCGAAAACAAAAGAAACAGCCAGTACATTTGGAGAGGTCTATAAATGGTGTCTATGCAATTAATTATCATCTGATAACAAAATGCCAAAAAGTTTTCCTCTAGACATTGTTGACACTGATTCATCTCTGAAAACATCTCGCGACAGTTCTGTTTGCATCATCAAACAGTTTAAAGCTGTAGTATCATGCTGCGCCTCACCAGCTGGTTCAGGAGCTGTGACTAGGAATAGAAATCTGGTGTCTATCAAGAAGTATATTTTAGGAAAGTGTTCCGTATCTGAGAGACGATCTTGTCCTCGTTATTGTCTTCGAATTAAGATAAAATTAAGATAAAATTAAAAAAATAGAACAGCTGCCTAATATGACAATATTATATTAACATCACTGCAAATTGTGACAAAATTTCATGATATTGTCGTGAAGAAAGGCCCAAAACTCAAAAGAAATATGAACCATGTTTTCTATCAAACATCTAAACATTTTATTTAAGAACTTACTAATTGGACGAATATTCAGATAAAACTCAAGACAAAGATGTTAAAACTGTTTAGACCTTGAATTTTTTTATCATGATGAGTCGTATCGGAATAGGTATCAATTAAAATAAAACGTATTAAACCTTAAAATAATAATTTAATACCATTCCCATTTTTCAAAAAACATATAAACCTTCGTTTAAAGTTTTAAAGTTAAACTATGAAGTCCATTTGCTTAGAAGTGCCAGAGGGCTTTTAAACGAAGCAACATGATGTTATGTACTGTATTAAAGGAACCTTTTCTCTCTTCATACATACGCCATCGTTGCAGTTTCATCTGAGGCATGCTTTGTTCATGTAGATGCATTTTTCATCGCATTTCTGACAGTGCGCCGCTAGCATCTAGTTGAAATCACGGAGGTATTATTGCTGAGGTCTGTATTAACCTGCACATAGCTCACTAAATTCTCTTCAAGCTTGCTGAGCAAAGGAGATTCAGCAGGGCAGCCTGTGTCTATTTATAGCACTGCTTCGGCTTATATCGGAACTTCCGCTTTCCATGCACCGAGAAATTTTACCTAGAATAAACACAGACCACACATACCTGAGAATTCCTCACATTCCACCCACTCTTAATATGCGTCTCATGAATGCGCTCACTCATACACGTGCGACCACAGGCATTGATCGTAATTATTGTCCAAATAGTTCAGGCTTCAGTTTATGTTCCAAATTTCATGAAAAGCATGTGTTACTCAAGTCAATGAAAGGTTTTAGTGTGGAACGTCTACAGCAGTCCTGTAGTCAAGGTGAGTGGACTTATAGGATCATGCTGAACAAACAGCATAATGCACAGAATGGTGTATCGTTCATTTCCATAGTAGCAGCATTTTTATTAGCAAGTTTTCCAGCAAGGGAAAGTCTGTTTAACATAAAAAAATCCCCAAATGTTTAACTCCTTACTAATCCACTTATTCTACAAAAAAAAAAAAAAAAGTCTTTTGACAGCTTCAAAACTATACCAGTTTTTTACATAGTCATATCTCACCTTAGAAGCATTTTGTGGTTTCAGTGGTGTATCTGATCACTGGTGATGAGTAGACTATCACACTGTAGGGGGTTACTCTACTGTAATGCCTTGTTGGCTGGGGTGTCAAAAGCTACCTTAAACAAATTGCAGGTAGTGCAAAATTCGGCTGCTAGAATTCTAACTAGAACAAAGTTAAGAGATCACATTACTCCCGTTTTGGAGTCCTTGCACTGGCTCCCCGTTAGGTTTAGAGTTGATTTTAAGATTTTGATGCTTACCTACAAGGCCTTACGGGTTGGCTCCTCAATATCTGACCAAGCTTTTAATTCCTTATATTCCATCTCACGACCTTCGTTCTTCTGAAACTGGTCTTTTAACTGTTCCTTCAACTCATTTACGATCAATGGGAGATAGGGCTCTCTCTTCAGTAGCTCCAGAACTTTGGTATTCTTTACCAACTGAGATAAGGCAAGCAAAATCTCTTGGCATTTTTAAATCTCAGCTTAAAACTCATTTTTTTAGGGTAGCTTTTAATTGACTAATAGTAATTTTACATTATGCTTATTTTTAGTCTATTTTTGTTGCTTTAATTTTAATCTTTATATTATGTGGTGTATTTTTGTTGTTTCATTTTTACTTTGAGATTTACTAGAGAAAATAAAGGTTATTATTATTATTATTACTTTAGGCTGTCTCAGTTTGAAGAATGCAGTGTATGGTACTCTAGTTTGTGAAGCTTTTTCTAGTGATGCATCCTCCAAGATCCTCAATCACACTTCCTACAGAATGTTTGGAAGTCTTCAAAACTTGAACAAAAATATTAGCTGTTTAAAATGAACTAGAAGATAACTATTTAGCCAAATTACTGCGTGATTATGTTGCTTTGTTCATGTGCTGTAAATCCTTGAAGACAAGCCATCTTACACCAAAATATTCAACTTATTAGCTCTTTTTAAGCTATACAATGTTCTCTGCACTCTCCTCTCTATATTCTTTTTGTTTCTGCAGTGAAGAAAAGAGGTATGTAACCATTTTAGCCCATCTGTATTAAATAAAAGCTTTTTTGAGCAAAGTTTTGTCTCACTAAGACATCTGTCTATATGTACTCTCTGAATGTGGTTGTACTGACTGACCTGTAGAAGAGCTGCGGCCAAGTAAACGGCCATGAAGATGGGTGTCAAAGACGTATGACCACTTTTCATCAGATGAATAGTGTACAGAAAGATCAAGTGGCCTGGGATCACCAGTAAAAGCAGCACTTGCGCTGACCTGTGATTGGCTCCTGGATAAGAGAAAGAAATGTAACAATTGATCACAAAAAATGTATGTATGTATGTGCAATCTATAAATATATGTTAACAGACTAAATATATCTTTTTTTTTTGTTTTAATTCTGTAAAAATTACTACAGGTCACCACGGGAACACTGCTAAGCTATAGGTCCATATATCTGCTTTTATGTACATGTAGAAAATTCTCTTTTTTCAGTTTTTGCACTGAGTTTCAGGCAAACTCTCAGCCAACTCAGAGATACGTGGGGATTTACGCCTCTTCCTCCAGATGGTAATGGAAGCCTGGCAGTAGGCGCTGTACCCTCTGTGTGTCTATGTGCTTGGACATCTGTGCCCAGCATTTCTGTTCCCCGAGTCCTCCGAGCAAACTGGAGAAATGTGTGCTAAAAGCATGAGAGCTGCCAGTTCCAGGCCACTGCTCTGGCTTTCACATCCAGTGTTTATATTACACAATGCTGCACAAAATCCCAGTGTCTGTTAAATACACACTGTTCTGTAAGCAGTGCATGCACTTAATCAAGTTCTGTGTTTTATCTCTCGGTCTCTTTCATCTAACCTCTCCCAGTCCTTCACTGTCTGCTGTGGAGAAAGCAGAAGACTGAGTCTGAGTTTTCTGGCTTTGTTTTCCTGAACGCCCGCATGACTCATCGCTGCATTTAGGAATAAAGGCAGCCAGGGAACGAACACTACTAGAAAGCCAAGTAGAGATGCGTCCTCATATTTGCATGTATTTCGATTGACAGTCAGGTAGATGTTGAAACGTTCCCTTTCAAATCCAAAGCCAAAATTTTGAAATCCAGGGGAAGGCAAAAGTGCAAGTCATCCATATTGTGTCCCACGTGTGTATTCTATCCTGATTGGATCTGAACCACTCTCAAAAGGTGTCTCAGATTAGCCAGATTACTATCTAATTGTTGTATCACATACAGGACCTAGATCAGTATATGCTGTTTCTTATTTCCAGCTTTAACATACAGTTGTGCTACAAAAGTGCATACCTTGGGAGAATTTGCAAGATGTGTACTGCTTTTTTTTTTTTTAAAAGAAACCATGAGTGAAAAAAGGCAAAACAAATTTGCCTCCTTTAGCATCAATGATGGCTTTTGTAACAATTGTGCATGAGACCCTTAATTCTCTCTGGTGTAGCTGCCCATTCTTCTTTGAGAAATGTCAAGTTCCTGTAAATTCTTTGGTTGTCTTGCACAAACTGCACGTTTGAGATCTCCCCAAAGTGGCTCAATGATACTGAGGACAGGAGACTGTGAAGGCCTCCAGAACCTTCACCTTTATCTGCTGTAGCCATTGGAGGGCCAACCTTGCCTTGTGCTTTAATTCATTGTCATGTTGGAACAGCTGAGATCACCCCATGCACAGTCATGCTTACAGAATGGAGGTTGAACGGCTGGCTGTCTGGTGCAGCCTTAACAACCTGGAGCTGAACACGCTCAAGACAGTGGAGATGACCATGGACTTCAGGAGAAACCCCCCTGCTCTCCCCCCACTTCCATCACAGACAGCATTGTGACAGCAGTGGAGTCATTCAGATTCCTGGGAAGCACAATCTCTCCAGTATTTTCTGATAACATGCTGCATTCATCTTGCCATCAGTTTTTACTAACTTCCCCAAGCCAGTGGAGCTCATACAGCCCCAAAACATAAGAGATCCACCAGCATGCTTTACAGTGGGGATGGTCTACTTTACACCATAGGCCTTGTTGACTCCTCTAAAAACATATTGTTTATGGTGGTGACTAAAGTTTAATTTGGTTTCATCACTCCAAGTGACAGAAGCTCCTGTGAGGCTTGTCTAGATGCTGTCTGGTATACAGAAGGACAGACTTTTGTGGCATGGGAACAGTAAAGACTTTCTCCCAGCAACTGGACCATGCAGGTTATTTGTGTTCAAGTCCCTCCTTATTTTGCTCCTTGAAACAACACCACCACTTTTTTCCAGAGCAGCCTGTATTTCTCTCCAAGTTGTTTGTGGGTTTTTCTTTGTGTCCCAAACAATTCTTCACACAGTACTATTGACTATTTATTTATGCACAGGCAATAATTATAATCACAAAGAGTCACAGGTGTGGAAACTTCCCTTTAATATCCATTTAAACTTCTGTGTGCAAACCTGTATGTTTGTAATATGGCCAAACATTCTAGGATATGTAAATTTTGATCAGGGTTGTTAAGGTGATTTCAGTTATCATAAGGTTTTAAAAAGGAGTCAAACGACTATGTGATAATTAATGACTTCATGTGACCCCTATACTTAAATAAGAAAAAAATATTTTGCATTATTAGTCCTATTTTCCAAATAAATGACAATGTTTAACAATTTCTTTCAGGGTGTGCAAACCTTTGAGCACAACTGTATGATAGATGGTGTGGGTTTGTATGTGGTTTGCGGGAGCCTACCTGAGCCGCAGAAGGTTCGACAGGGATAGTAGCAGCCCTTGGCCTCGTCTGGAACCTCTCCCATGGTGCTGTGGAAGTGCAAATATGTCGAGATGCGACTAGACTGGATGGCCACAAGGTTTCCACCAATACCTGTACGACAGACATATTAGCTTTTCACACATTCCAGACAGACAGAGTTATCAGTCCTGAGATTGGATCCAATAATACGATTCATTTATCACTTTCTGCGAGGAGTTACTTTCCTGTCTTTCATCTTAATATACACTCTCATTTCCTACTCGATCACTCATTCACTCTATTCCTTTCTGACGTACGACACGGTTAAGTAGAAGAGAGCGCTGTCCATATGTGCCGTAATCTTTTTTTTTTGCAGGCAGCCTTACAAAAATAGACATACACACTGGATAAATGGAAACTGAAAGGAAAGTTTCAATTAGCAGTATCTTGATTTCATACAAGCATTAGATATGCTCAGAAAAATACAGTACAAAAAAATAAAACAAATAGACACAGAAGGCACCCAAATCCACCCAAGTGCTTATAGAGAATGGATATAGTTTGAATTTAACAGTATAATCAAGTATTAAGACCAAGTTCTAATAAAAAATGTCACCAGGAATTAAAGCTGCAGATCGCAGCAGCGGCAAACACAAACACAACATCAACAATGGAGGATGTTGCTTTACTGTTAATGCTCATGGCTTTGCGAACCTACATTGGCATCCAAACGCAGCGAATCCTGATTTAAAATGATTTAAAAATAGCGCTAGCGACGTTCTCTTTTGCCTTGTTGGTCACAGTAGCCCCGCCCCCAGTCCCTGATGCAAGTGGTTTTCAAGTCTAAACCAGCAATGTTTTGGTGCTACTTAAGAACCACTTTTCCTGGTTCAGAGCCGGTGCTTTGGGTGTCAAAAAAAAAAGTACTGATTTTAAATTAGGCTCAGGCTCTGAACCAGCACTCGAACTGCTTGGTGGAAAAGGGGCATGAGGTGTCTTTGTAACGAACCATTTAATTTAATAAATAACAATAATATACTTCAAAAATAATCCTGTCTTCTCTAACAGCACACGTGTGTCTCACTTATATCTGTGCTTGTGTCAGTCCTAGCTTATGTCAGTGTGTGACTGAGCTCTTGTCTATGCTGTCTGAGCTCAGACCAATGCTAGAGTCAGTGCTTGTGTTAGTGTTCATGTCAGCGTTTATCTTCTGTCTGTGTTTGTGAGACAGCTCTTGTCTTTGCTTGTCTGTTGTAGATTGTATCCAAGTTCATGGCTCTGTGTGTGTATGTGCGCTTGTGCTCAAGCCTGTGCTTGTATCTGTGTGCGTCATGTCAGTGTGTGTGTTTGTGCTCAAGGCTGTGCTTGTATCAGTGTGTGTGTTCATGTCAGCGTGTGTGCTTGTGCTCAAGCCTATACTTGTGTTCATGTCAGTGTGTGTGTCTGTGCTCAAGGCTGTGCTTGTATCAGTGTGTGTTTGTGCTCAAGCCTGTGCTTGTGTTCATGTCAGTGTGTGTGTTTGTGCTCAAGGCTGTTCTTGTATCAGTGTGTGTGTTCATGTCAGCGTGTGTGTTTGTGCTCAAGCCTGTGCTTGTGTTCATGTCAGTGTGTGTGTTTGTGCTCAAGCCTGTGCTTGTGTTCATGTCAGTGTGTGTGTTTGTGCTCAAGGCTGTTCTTGTATCAGTGTGTGTGTTCATGTCAGCGTGTGTGTTTGTGCTCAAGCCTGTGCTTGTGTTCATGTCAGTGTGTGTGTTTGTGCTCAAGCCTGTGCTTGTGTTCATGTCAGTGTGTGTGTTTGTGCTCAAGCCTGTGCTTGTGTTCATGTCAGCGTGTGTGTTTGTGCTCAAGCCTGTGCTTGTGTTCATGTCAGCGTGTGTGTTTGTGCTCAAGCCTGTGCTTGTGTTCATGTCAGTGTGTGTTTATGCTCAAGCCTGTGCTCGTGTCTGTGCCTGAATGAGCTTGTGTCTGTGCCTGACTAAGATTCCTGACTCAGATTCCGCCTTTGCTGGTGTCTTATTATTTTTTGACCTTACAAAAGTACAATAGAAAGCACACTGTGGCTAAAACGCTTTGAATTACATTAATCTCCCTAGAAAGGAAGTAAAAATGAAAACTCAAGGAAGGACATTGCTCATTCATAGAAGGCGTCCCCTGAAAGGAACCATTCAAATTATAATATCACACTCCATTAATAATTTTCCTTCCTTGCTGATAGCGCACTGATGTTGACTCAGCAAATCCTAGAGCTTAGAATAAAACAAAGTTAAAAAGCCAGTGTCACAGGGCTTTCCGTGAGCAACCTGATGAGGATAAGAAAGCTTTCATGCAAGACTCCCACGGTAAAGTCTACGTAGGCTAATAATGGTTTATGCATCGCTATAAAGCGGTAAATTGCACACAGTGCAGTTCCACACATAATGACATACTGTCTTTGGAAGCACATCACAGGAACAGAGGATAATTGAAAATATAATAAAACACAATGCACATTTAGATTTGATGAAGTTTTGCCAAGACACTGAACTGCCATATAAATAAAACTGGAAGTTTAAGATTTTTTCAAAATTCCTTTGCAGAAATTACAAGAAAAATAAAAAGAAATAAAACAACTGGTATAAACCTAGATTTGTGCTTGTGGTTTTCTAACCTCATTGTAACTGACCAACACTTCAGACTGTTAGATCATATATATATATATTTGTGCTGGATTCTGTAACTGTAGCTCTGGAGCCAACAATATTAATTTTTAAATTGTAACATAGCCAAGTTAACTTATTTTAGCTCCCATTTTTCCAAGGTTTACTAGATTTGAGCCTAATGACAAAATATAGGAGACTCTCTGGTGAGTGCTTTATGTCGTGTTTTGCAAGACTACACACCCACACACACAGCTGTGCGACATAGCACCACACCGGGGACATATAATGTGGATCAGTCTGCCGATGCGACCGGTGAGCTCTATCACAGTGCGTTTGAGTCGAGTTTTCACAATGCTGGAGTATATTAGACTCGGCTAATGATTGTTTTGGTACATAAAGTAAAGCCTTCCTTTCCTCCACTCCATCAGCATCCCTGCTTTTTTATTTCTTTCATCCACTTTCTTTATAATTACACAAAACTCTAGATTTTGAGTCTGGATTTCAAGTCAACTAAACATCCCTGTACACACCAACACAATCAGTTGTCCGATTATAGAGAGGGCAAGGATCAAGCTGGTTTTAACGCCTCACATTAGTGTGCTTTAATTAAAGTCTTATCGGCTTGAGATGCTGCATTAATGTGTGTGTGTGTGAGTGTGTGAGTGTGAGTGTGTGTGTGAGTGTGTGTGAGTGTGTGTGAGTGTGTGTGAGTGTGTGTGAGTGTGTGTGAGTGTGTGTGAGTGTGTGTGTGAGAGAGAGAGAGAGAGAGAGAGAGAGAGAGTGTAGAGACTTCATGGTTGTGATTAAAGTCTGCACTTCACATCAAAAACTTACCATAAAGCTTTTGCTTAGCCATTTCTGGTCCTCTGCCATTTTCCTAAACAGCAGCATTCAGTTGTCTAAATCGTCTAGCTGTGCTAAAAAATAAGAATTCTTAAAATCTACCAATATTCCCAATACTACATATTTTTTATCAAGATCCTAATTACCTTTTATAATGCAATTTATAAAGTGCCAACTGAACAAAGCTCTTTACAGAACAGTTGCACTTCCACAACCCTGCAGACAGATTAGACACTGAAAAAGCAGACCAGCTAGTGTCAGTGCTGAAATCCTGCCTGTAAGCAAAGGTGTTCAAAAGAACTTGAAATCAAATAGTAAAATATAACCTATTTGGGAATTTGACTTCAAGGCTTGAAGCTGGGGTCCAGAGTAGGCTTTTTCTTACCATTTATGACAGGGGTGTAGACCACAATACCAGCCAGGTTTGGGTCTGATACGGTTTTATCCAGGATCAGACCTCCAATACTGAGATGGGAAAAATATAATAAAAAATTAAGAATTGTGATCCAGTTAAAAGTGTATACATATGAGAGAATTGCCAAATTTAATTAAATATGATGCATGTAAGTGTGTGTGCATAACAGACCTGCTGATGACCATGGCGGTGATGACGGGCTCCCAGCCGGAGTAAAGGAGCTGTCTGCTCGCCGGGTGTTTGGATGAAATGACCATCCACACCGGAGTCAGGGACATGAAGAAGGCACACACAAGAGACGACACGTATGGATGGGAGTCTGAAATAGGCAGTTATAATGAGAAAGTTAAAAAAACAAACAAAAAACTCCCACTTCAAAGCAAGCCGCTTAAAACCGATTTACAATGAATACCAAAATAAAAAAACCTCTTTATCATTCTCAAAAACAAAAACCTCTAACTAAACTCCACAGATTTGTTCCCTACCTTGATTTACTTATTTTCTCAGATGTTGTGTAAGAGATGTGATTAATGCTTTTTGTATTGACTCACTGTCACAACACCTGTGTAGATTGGGCTTTTATGTAAATTAGATGCATATATGAGGGTAAACTGGGATGCACACATGCATATAATGTGTAAATGAGAGATGAGTGGGTGGGACCCTGCACATTTCCACACAAATCATTTCTGCTTTCTTGAATTAGTTGCACATTTGTTCGTGCGTCATTCTTGGAGCTAAAACCAACAGTGTTTTTTAGGTAACTTTGCTGAATAAGGGTCACTGTTCCAAAAAAAATTACGCAGATGATTTAATGTGCACAAATCACCTCAAACTTAGCCTTCCAGCACATCTTAATAACTGCTCAACAAATCTGCATAGATTTACACAAGTCCCCGTCATCCAATCCTTAATAGGGAGTGTTTGAGTATGTGTGACTATATTTAGTGTGAGTAGGCCTGACCGGCCCCGGATCATGATGGCATGAGCGGCTGTTTGTTGGCTGGCATGGCGGCTGGGTTTTGGCACAAAGGCTGTTCACCTCACTTTACCTCACAGACAGTGGCTGGGACAGAGGCAAGTGTAAGAACAAAAGAAAAAGAAAAAAACAAAAGGAAAAAAAACAGGAAAAATAAAAGGCAAGACACTGTATCACCGAGTTAACAAAAGAAATAAAAATAATTTTAGATGGTTTGTGTGTTATTGGGGTGTGTGTGTGTGTGTGTTTTCTCTAGTCCTAACAAGATACACAAGATACTAATTGTTTTCTTATGCATTAAATCAGAGTTCTTCACATAAGGGTTAATATTTTGTGTCCTTTGTTTAAACGTGTAACTGTGTCATGTCATCACACTCGTTTATGGAATAAAATGTCAGTCAATTGTCGGTTAACTGAAATTTTTGCTGTACTTTTGTTTGTTCAACTGATTTTG